>NC_056733.1:875453929-875569778 GCF_019279795.1 Protopterus annectens
ACGGGATGATTATGCATTTTTTGGCATTTAGCTTGAGGCTATGACTTTGACAACAGGTGCCCATCTCAGTAAGGCCCTTTTGGAGGATGTCCGTGTCAGCCGGAGAGTCAATTATGGCTCCCAGTTTGCAGTCATTGGCGAACTTTCGAACTTGATTAGCCATAGTCCTCCTGTGTTTGCCTGAACTTCTGAGAAGTATATGCCGAACAGTAGGGGTCCCAAGACCGAGCCTTGTGGGACACCACTTGTGACTGATTTAGAGTTGGACTTGGAGCCCGCTGTTCTTACCGTGTGAGTTCTATTTGTAAGCCAGTTGGCAACCCATCTCATGACGTAGGAGTCTATGTTCAGGCTGGTGAGTTTTTCTGTAATACCCGAGTGGGGAATGGTGTCAAAAGCCTTGGTGAGGTCAAGGTAGGCTGTGTGAACCAGCTTTCCCTCATCTATGGCCTTGGTGACTGTTGCAAAGAAGTCAACTAGGTTTAGTAGGCATGATCTGCCCTTAACAAAGCCGAACTGGGTCGGGCCAAGTGTTTGGAGGTTCCCAATGTCTTTGTTAATGAATTCCATGATGATGCGCTCCATAGCCTTGCAGACCAGGCTAGTCAGACTTATGGGGCGATAGTTACCAGGGTCAGTTTTGGTCCCTCCTTTGTGGAGAGGAATAACCATTGCTGTGCGCCGTTCTATGCCTGTGGAGAGGCTGAGGTTGAACAGTGTGTTTAGGTGGGGGGTTAGTTCATTCTGTAGTTTGTGCAAGATGCAGCCTGGGACACCATCTGGTCCCATTGAAGCTGTGTTTTTGGCTTTTGAAAGGGCTATTTTCACCTGTGCATCTGTGATTTTTGGGACACTACACCTTTCCGGTATTGTTGTGGGCCCTTTTGGAGGTGACAGGGGGGGGTGAAGTTTGCACTGCATCTATCTGCCAGGATGTTGGCAATATCAGTAGGTTCAGTATATTTTGTGCTATTTTGCACCAGTTCAGTGCATATCTGCGAGTTGCGACTTAGATTCTTAACATAGCTAAAGAAGGCTTTGTGGTTATCTTTTGAATCCTTGGCTATTTTTCTTTCGAAGTTAGCCTTGGATGATTTCATGAGGGACCTCAGTTTCTTACTGATCAGGGATGTCTTTCCTTCTTGGGATTTGCTTTTTTTCTGAACTGTTTCCTCCTTCTGTTGTGTAGACTGTTTATTGCAGGGGTCAACTAAACTGGTTTCCTTCTCTTAGAGGAGTGAGTCTTGGTTTTGCTAGGGATGGCATAATCCATGCATCCTTGTAGGTGCTCATAGAGTGCATTTGTAAAGGTTTTTGCATCTTAGGCAGCGTTATCCTTTAGCGTGGGGGCTGTGAAACTTACCACCTCTGTCTTAAGTAAAGTGAAGTTTGCTTTAGAAAAGTTTTTTACTGTGGTTTCCTTAGTTGGGGGTGGTGGTGGGGTGTGGACATCCAGTGTGATTAGTTTATGGTCTGATCTAACCAGTGATAGGTTGACCTCTGGTGTGGAACACTTATCGCCCATGTTGGTGATGACCAGGTCCAATATGTTTTCACCTATGGTAGGGGAGTTTACCAGCTGATCCAGGTTGTTTGAGTTGATGAATTCCAGGAAGTGCTGAGCCTGGGAATTTGTACTCAAGTAGTTTTCCCAGTGAATGGTAGGGTAATTGAAATCGCCCAATATCAGGGTGTTTGGTAGGACCTTCATGTTTTCCAGTGTCTCCAGAAAGGTGGAGTGGTGGTCCTGGGTCATGGAGGGTGATATGTAGCAGGCCACAATTTGCATTGCAGATTTGCCCGATGTTAGTTGCACATGGATGATCTCAGAGGTATCATACTGCACCACTAACCTGGAGATGTAGGTATCCTTGATGAATATGGATACAGACCCTCCTTTTGTGTTTCGGTCCATGTTCCTTGGCTGAAACGTGTGGTAAGAGTTGCAGCCCGGTAGTGCTGGGGTACTGTCTGGAGCCTTCAACTAGGTTTCAGTTACTGCACAGATTTCAACGTTCTCCATACTGAGGAGTGCTTCGAGCGCGTGCATTTTGAGATTTAAACTCCTGGCGTTGAGTAGCATAACCCTCAGTTTTTTGTTAATTGTGCTATTTACGGTGGTGGGTTTGACTTTTGAGCCTTGCCTAAAAAAGGCACTATGGAGGCAGCAAGAGCCTTGGCCAGTATTCGAAATTCTAGGGGTGACAGGTGCAAGCCGTCTCTTGCGAAGCAATGCGGCTTGTCGAGCATGTCGTCCCAGGCTGACAGACACTGGATCCCCTTTGAATGACACCAGAAGCTTAGCCAATTGTTGAAATTGATATTTTTTGTTTATACTGAGGTATCATTCTTGGTGAGGGCAGGATGCTACTCAGGGTCAGGGTCATACCAGCCTGGGCTACATGATCAGAGAGCTCTTCCATGTCTCTTTTCATGTAGTCCAGAGAGGTACATCTCAGGTCATTCACACCAACATGAACAATGACAGAGTCATATTTGTACTTGTTCTGGAGTGACCTGTGTGCTTGTGTTATGTGGCAGATTCTGGCTCCCGACAGGCAGCTAACAGTAACCTTCTGCTTGTCCAGCCTAGTGAGTGGGATGTCAGTGTACCTGACTACAGAGTCACATATTACTAGTGTGTTAGGTATGTTATTTCGCCTTAAGGGCTGTGATTGTGCGGCAGACTGATTTTGTGTTTTATGTGTTGTCTGGTTTGTGACAGGAAGTGCAGGTTGTTTGGGTGTCTGCTTTGGAGGTCTCTGATGCTTTTGCAGGTTTTTATTTAGAGCCTCCGAGTTTGATTTTGTGTATTTATGTGTATTTTTTGCCAGTGCTGTTTTAGTAGGTCTGTGTGTGGCTGGAGTTGTGGTGCAAGTGTTAACCTTCTCCTCTTGACTGTCTGTTCCAGTCTTGGGTGGAAATGGCTTAGACATTTATTTTACATTTGTTGACCAGTCTAGTCCAACTGGATATATGTCCATTTTCAGTGGAGGCTCGGTGAGAAAAGCTCCAACAAACAAAAAAAAAAAAACACACTATAATATATAATGAGACATTTACAAATACAGTTAAATGTACAGATAATCATCCTATACATTACATTTTGTTACATTTCTGTAAACAGAATCATGATACATTTCAGATACATACATTGCAAATCAGGGCATCTCCTCTTCCCACACAATATACTTCTCAAATATTCCTGATTTTTTGCTTCATATTTTTACTCTGTCCTTTAAAGATGTCCAATTTTTAGGTAAATCTGTAGGGATTGCCATCAGACAACATACACCAACATTATATAGTGCCCCTCTACTTCTTTTTGTTCAGAAATAAATGTTGATGCAAAATCGCTTGCCCTTCCCATGTTTTAACTGAGTTAGGGTAATGTTTTAAAACTGTGCCTGATTTTGTGCTTTCATACTTCCATTATTTATGGCTTTGTCCAGAATGACTAAGATGAAGTTTGTGTAGAATTCTTGAACAAAATAGGAGACATGTCCTCGCCCTCTCTCTCTGTGTCAGTCTTTATAGAATTATTGACCAAAATATGTCTTAGTTATCCCTGTCAACACACACACACACACACACACACACACACACACACACACACACACACACACACACACACACACACACACACACACACACACACACACACACAATATTTTGCTAAGCCAAGCATGTTAACAAGGATAAAGTAAAACAGCAAGTCCTTGTAAATGTAGTTACTTTTGTTAGTTCACATTTCTTTTTTGGTAATATTTGTCAATGCCTGTTAAACTGCTGTGTTTAGTGAGGGTAAAACAAATGGCGGCCATTTCATTTTTCTTCTGTTCAGCCAATGCATCACGGTGGCTTAGTATGCTGCTGTGAAGCCATGGCCTAGTTATTGGGCTCTTTTCATACATTAATACCCTCTTGGTGAATGTGTGGTCTCCAAAAGAGTATTGTCTGTGAGATCCACCAATTTTCTAACCTTCTCTCTTTCTCTCTATGTTGTTGTTGTTGTTGTGTCTTTCGGCTTTTCCCGGTTAGGGGTCGCCACAGCAGAACTCCGGTCTGCTAATGATTGGCAGCAGATTTTTACGTGCTGAGTTGCCAGCCCTGACGCACAACCTTCAACGAAGGTACGCCATTCATGCATGTCTCCACACAGAAGACGCTTTAGCTGAGAATCAAACTGGACAACGTCTTATTGTGAGGCGACAACTCTACCGCAGCACCACCACTGCACTTTATATATATAAAATATATAAAGAATGGCGCATAATCAAGGCATTGCTATTTTTATCTTAAATATAATAATTATGAAAGCATACCTCTCAACCTCTTACCACAAAACTCAGGACAAAGCTACAAATAATGGGAAGACAAAGGCCCAAAAATAGAGACTTTTTTAAAATATTGCTCTTATAAACTTAGAAAGCTGATAGAATAACAGATTTTGCATTAACATGAATTTTCTGAAGGGTATGAAATCTGAAACTCAAATTTCTGCCATTATTTTCTGACTTCAACCCTCAATGATTTGCCAGAAAACTGAAACTTTTATGAGGGACAGACCAAATATATGAGGCAAAAATCTGGACAGTCTGAAAATCTGTACAGTTGAGAGCTGTGTATGCCAGCATTGGGTTATACAACATCCACATGGAATTCACTTGCACAACAAAATACACTCATAGCCATATAAGCAAGGTTTGAAGGGACTGAATTATGCATTATGAGAAAAGATAGCCATCTGTGCTTCTCCTTTTACATAGTTTGCCCTATAGTGCATTAAGGGAATCTTAATTGGTTTTGATGTCAATGGTAGATTAGTATTTAATAGACAGATTCAGGCTGAAATGCTTAGCGGGTGGAAATAATATGATTCCAAGCAGCTTCGGTCACAGAACTAATGGAGACAGCACTGTACAATCAAAGAGTAGATGAGGTATGAAATACACTCCATATTCATTCAGAGCATGTCGTCTGCTCTCAGCATTCAAGATGAAATGTGGTGATTTGTTCAGCAACAGGAAGCAAGTCTGAATGATTCTGTATGGCAGAAATGCAGAACATTCTGTAAGCCTAAAGTGATCTGCTCCAAATATTTAGCATTTATAGTCCATATTTTCTCATTTCATTATCCTTAAGACATCTTGTGAGTCTGAGAGCTACCCATTCCAGCTCTTGTCTCAATTTGCTACTCAGAAAGTTCGGTTTTGAGTTTGTGGAAAATACACTTTTAGCCCCTGAGCTTAAATATTTAGTCTGTCCTTCATTACAAAGCAGGGTTATACAGTATTATTTTTGTCTGAAAATGTAAAATTAACTTGTTAGTATTTTGTAACACTAGGTGTCGAGCCTTACAAGTACTGATACACCTGCTCACTTTGGCTTTTGTCAGAATGCATTCAGTGTTACTATTTCAGCACCATAATAAATTAATATATGTGATGAACCATGATAAAAGGCACTTGAAGACAGACAAAATGCTTACTAACTACACAGTTTTGAAGAAAATAAAACTATTATAATAATTTAGTTATTTATTAATCTTTAAAAGCATCTATGTCTTTCAGCAAATATGCACATGCCTTAATATGATAGTTCTACTACTCAAGGTTATAAATACTTCAGATTACAAATACCTCAGCCAGAATAAATAAAAGCAATAGGAAGTCACTTGACTGGGCCCTTAACTACTGCCCCAAACAGAATCATCAACACTGTTTATGGGGTCTATATTATAAAATTGAACGTTTAGGTCGTCGAACACCTAAACATCGACACCTAAACAGTGAAATCTGAAAACCGCTAACGGCCACTTCCACAAATTTTTTCACAGGGGAGAAATTTGCTTCGCCGGCAGAAAGGAAAACAAACTCTCAAACCCTAATCAGTTGGGGGGCTTTGCCCCCCACGCCCCCTGATGTGGGGGACTGTGCCCCCCACACACACCCTAACTAAATATACCAATTCCGAGATTGCTCTATATTGGGGAAAAGGGCAAATTCCTGATAACGTCCAAGCAAATTTTTTTCTCTGTGAAAAAATTCGCAGAAGTGGCCGTTCACGGTTTTCAGCTTTAGTTGTTTAGGTGTCAATGTTTAGGTGTTCAACAACCTAAACATTTGAGTTTATAATATAGACCCCTGTTTACGTGACATCATTGGTGACCATGTTTCAACCTTTGCACTGCAACAACTAAAACACATACATAAAAAGGTCTTTTTCAGCCATGTATGCAGTCTCGCCTCATTCAACCAAGACACTTTCATCGCCAGCCCCAGCCACCAATGTATCTTGGACATGCTAAGCCATTGGCACTTTATGACACAGTGTCACATTCTAATATCACTTTTCTAAACATATTTAATGACATAGCACCAACAAGAACAGATAGTCAAATCCAACCTGGCACCTAGGCTACCAAAAGAAACCAGACAGCTCTTGCTGTTAAGAGATAAAGCATGGAAAGCTAGATCAGAAAACAAAACACAGAACATCCATGCAAATTTATAGACATCACAGAAATCTGACAAAGTAACATACCAGAGCAGGTTCTCTACCAGAAAATTACTGCAGTTGCCATCGACTACCTACCAGCAATATGCATCAAGGTTGCAGCTGATGCCTTGGGATATCCTGAATCCATGCTAATAAACTGCTCTCTCAAAGAAAACCATGTTCCTGCTATTTAGAAAGATGCATTCATAATGTCCCTGCATGAAGGTGGGAACTTGACTGACTTCTCAGGTTATATACTGATGGCCATTGTATCACCATTATCAAAAATTGCCCGCCCTTCAGTGCGGTTATCCCTGTACTCAAGTGAACGCTCAGTGTATGAAGTCTAATACCTAAGTATATAACTGTGTCAATATTTGCTCATTACCCTGTGAGTGAGACTTCTTGCCTCCAGCATGTTAGCAGCCGACCGCAGCCCGTCTCTCCCCCTCGCCCCTCCAGATATTATTTTATCTCTCCATCTCTCCAAATGATAAAGTAAGTTACCATTCAAGTAGTATCCTCACTGGTAGCCTTTTCTCCTGTCGTCACTAGCTGGTGTTACATACCCAGGTATAAGCTTTTCCTCACAATATTTTTTTCCCATTGATTTCTATTAGAAACAAACCTTTTTTTTCTTTTTCTGTTTTCTTCCCCACATTTTCTTCTGCCCATGGAACCTTTTCATTTTATGCTATAAGGTACGCTCTTTCTGTTTATACCTACGTCTCAGCTGCTGTCTCTTTTGGTTACAGATTGTTTTTTCTTTCCAACCCTTCACCCTTTGGGTCTTTTCCCGCCCATTGTCCCCCTCTCAAGTCTTACCTCACCTCACTCCTCCTATCCCCTCCCCCTAGCTGACTTCCACCCAAGAAGTTATTTCTAGTTGGAGGTCTGTTTGGCACCATTTTTAAATGTTATAGTCCCAACTCAGTGTGTACACTATCTCCCCAAGCAGTCCTGTGGTCTGGCTGCCCGTCTCGCCTCCTGGTTAGCTGTATTATGTGTAACGTGTTTACAGAACTTACATTCTCTTAATTTTTATGTGCTGCCGGGTTGCTTGTGGCCTGTTCTTTTAACTGCGATAGTATAGCGTGCTCGCTTGGAGACCTATCTCTCCCCTAGCTATAGCGTGAAGCAGTTTGAATTTGTGTTGCATATCTACTGTCACTATTTGTTTTTGTCTCTTGGCCCAGCTTCTGTGCTGCTAAAGACTTGGAACTGCTGTAATTAGTTTATTTAGCCTTCCTGAGACTATTTACACATGTCTTGTACTCTGAAGGATTGGCAACACTAATGTGTAATGTAGTTTATTGGCGGCTGCGACTGGCAAGTGTTATTCTCTATATGTGTGGCAGTATACTGTCCCTACAGCATTAATATGCCTGCTACAGTCACTGACTTAGATACAGCCTGCTAAATTCACTAAAAACTGACAGTGTTGGCTTCTGATAACATAAGTTGAATCTGTAGCTGCTTAAATGTTCCATATTTAGCGTTGCATTGTACAATTCAAAATAAGTATTGCATGTTTCTAAAACAAATCTGCAGTTGCATTTGCTGTTACTGCTATTGTGTTTTGTTTCTGGGCTCTCTGCTGCTTTTGTACTACAATTTGTGTTTCTTGTCTTGCTGCTCCTCCTTCCTTTGCACTAGTACAATTTGTGTTTCTTGTCTTGCTGCTCCTCCTTCCTTTGCACTACTACAATTTGTGTTTCTTGTCTTGCTGCTCCTCCTTCCTTTGCACTACTACAATTTGTGTTTCTTGTCTTGCTGCTCCTCCTTCCTTTGCACTACTACAATTTGTGTTTCTTGTCTTGCTACTCCTCCTTCCTTTGCACTACTACAATTTGTGTTTCTTGTCTTGCTGCTCCTCCTTCCTTTGCACTACTACAATTTGTGTTTCTTGTCTTGCTGCTCCTCCTTCCTTTGCACTACTACAATTTGTGTTTCTTGTCTTGCTGCTCCTCCTTCCTTTGCACTACTACAATTTGTGTTTCTTGTCTTGCTGCTCCTCCTTCCTTTGCACTACTACAATTTGTGTTTCTTGTCTTGCTGCTCCTCCTTCCTTTGCACTACTACAATTTGTGTTTATTGTCTTGCTGCTCCTCCTTCCTTTCCACTATGGCCTGTATCTTTACTGTTCATGTGTGACTAGAGGTGTAGGGTTTCTCTCGCAACTCTTCTTGCCTGTCCTATACTATAGCTGGGTGTACTCTCTTCTTGAGTCTAAGGGGAAACTGTCCTTTTACTTTATTCATGTCCTTTCACCTTTATATGTCTCACTAATATATCCCTCCTGCTTCCTTCTGTTTTGCTTAACTCTTTTCTTCTGTCCTATCATCCAGACTAACTCTTTTTCTTCATGTCTTATCTTCTGCTTCTGTGCCTCTCTATATCTGCCTTACTAAGAATTGTCCTTTCTCTTTATTTTACAGCCTGTCTTCCCCTGGGTGCCCCCTCTGTTTCTAGGCAAAGAAACAAAACCTAATAACCACATCCACAACAGCAAGGAATATCTCCTCCTATTACTGTGTGAAGATGCCTTTTCTGCTCAACGCGCCCTTCATTGTGGTTATCCCTGTACTCAAGTGAATGCTCAGTGTATGAAGTCTAATACCTAAGTATACAACTGTGTCAATATTTGCTCATTACCCTGCAAATGAGACTTCTCGCCTCCAGCATGTTAGCAACCGACTGCAGCCCACCTCTCCCCCTTGCCCCTCCAGCTATTATTTTATCTCTCCAAATGATAAAGTAGGTTACCATTCAAATAATATCTTCACTGGTAGCCTTTTCTTCTGTCGCCACTAGGTGGCACTACATACACAGGTATAAGCTTTTTCTCACAGTATTTTTCTCCCATTGATTACTATTAGAATCAGTCCCTTTTTCCCTGTTTCTGTTTTCCTGTTTTTCTTCCCCAGGTTTTCTTCTGCCCATGGGACCTTTTCATTTTATGCTATAAGGTGCACTCTTTCTGTTTATACCTACGTCTCAGCTTCTGTCTCTTTTGGTTACAGATTGTTTTTTCTCTCCAGCCATTCACCCTTTGGGTCTACCTGCTCCGTTCGCCCTATGGGCTCACTCTGCTCCCCTACCCTACCCCCAAATCCCACCCACCCCAATGCAGTTAACCTTATACCTCTGAAACCACACACCTTCCCTTGGCACCCAATCCCTAACCTCCCCTCATTAACCTATTACATACTAATCACTCCAACACTTACTTCTTCTCATTACCTTACTGATACAATAGATGGGGCCTATCTCCTACCTTCTCTTAACCCACACCCTATTGTATAAATTTATATCAATACTGATACTTACCACCTCCACTTTATCTTTATTATTCACCTTACAATTGTCATGATTCCTATGTCCAGACACAAAAAGTTATTACTCCTATACACTATCCTTCCTTTTTTATCTGTACCCTATATCCTAACAGCCTATGAACATCTCTGTATTACTGAATTTGATCACCCCTTCCAGCAGACTTTACTAGGAACTCGGGCAGCCTCCCATAACCACATAAACATAACATCAATGCCTACCTAGCCTCTTCCAAAGTATCACAGACTAGCCCATATTACTTACCTTCAATCCAAAAAATCTCTACACATCTTCTTCAAAACTTTAAAGCTCACACACAGACCTCAACTACGGCAACATTCACCCCAACCCTGTCCCCAACAATATAGATGCCACTGACCCCCTTACATTCATTTCCTCCATCTCTTACACCCAAGCAAGACCTTCTAACGCTCTCCTTATAGTACATCTCAACATTCATAGCTTAAATAATAAAGTAGCCCACCTTCATGCACTCCTAGATGTGCATTCTTTTGACATCCTATGTCTTACAGAAACATGGCTAAAACCAACAACCCAAGCTAATGAAATTACCCCACCTGGATACAATATTCTGAGAACAGACCACAAAACCAAAAAGGGTGGGGCTGTAGCCATCCTTTACAAATCTGGGCTACAAGTCACTTCTTTTGATATGCAGCTTCCTACTTATAGTAATGCTGAAATCCTTACAGCAAAACTTCAAATGAGTGCCTTTAAATCCATTTATTTAATATGCTCTTACATTTATCCTGGAAATAACGTCGATACCCTCGAAAATATCCTTCTCTACTTACTTACCACAAGAAACCATAGTACCGGGTGACTTTAATATAGACTGGACTACTTGTAGTTCACTTAAGTCAACAACCCATATAAACCTATATGGTTTTCCCAAATAATTACCTCCCCTACTAGAATCAATAAACTTAATAACAAAGTAAGCACCTTAGATTGGATCCTTGTTAACAATCATCCCCTGTCATATAAAGCAGGCACCCTTCTTGATGACATTAGTGACCACTCTCTAACCTATGTATTCAGACAAAAGATCAATATTCCCAACTCTAACTTCTTTAGAGCTACTCGGTCCAACAAAAATTTTAATCTAGAAAGCTTCCAAACCAAACTAAAGGCATGTGACTGGTCACCTCTGAAACACCTCCAACTAGAGGAGGCAGTGTTATACTTTAACACCAAATTCTTACAAATCCTAGACTACCATGCCCCTATTCACTCTATTGGAAATAGCACAAAAACTGCTCCATGGCTTACAAATTAAACTAGACAGAAAATCATACTTAGAAATAAGATTTGGGCCAAATGGATAACTACTAGAAACCCAACAGATCATCTAAACTTTAAACAGTTGAGGAACGCTACCAAAACATCTGTACTTCTTGACAAAAAAAACTTTTACTTTCAACTCCAGCAAACCCACCAGCACAAACCACAAAAGTTCTGGTCAGAGATTAACAGTCTCTTACACCCAGGTCACTCCAAAACACCAACCCCATCAGGCTCCACCCACAACAATCCTAAGCTTATTGCTGATGCCTTCAATGCCTTTTTTACTGAAACTATCCAATCCCTAGCCAATTATTTACCCCATGTTACCACAAGTCTGTCACCCACTATAACCAGCTTATCTCCCTCATTTCATCTACAACCTGTACAAACATCCCTCATTTGCACCCTTCTCCAGAAACTTAAAATCATGCACCCTCTCAGTAGACCTTCTACCAGCTGAATATCTACAGAAATCAGCAAAAGTCATAGCCTATCCCATTTCCATACTTATAAACAGAACAATTACCAAAGGATCCAACCCATCTATCTGGAAAATCTCCCATATCATTCCTCTTCATAAGGATGGTGACTCTACTGAACTCTCAAACTTTCGCCCAATCGCCCTACTCTGTCCACTAGCAAAAATAATGGAAAAATGCATCCACCGACAGCTACTCGACCACCTTCTCCACAACAACTTACTTACCAGCTGTCAGCATGGCTTTAGGCCATTCCACAGCACCACCTCTGCCCTCCTATCCCTTTCCGACTGCATCAACAAAAATCATAATAACAACACCCTATCTTCTGCACTCTTTATTGACCTGTTAAAAGCCTTCGATATGGTTAACCATCAGCTTCTTTTGGATATACTTAAATCTCTTTCACTCGATACACAGGCACTACACTGGTTTAAGTTTAGAAAACAGACAACAAACTGTGCTCTGGGACAATGAACTTTCCACACACATTCCTGTTACCCTTGGTGTTCCTCAGGGCTCTATTTTGGTCCCTCTCCTATTCTCTATTTTTATTAATGATCTAAATCTAGCAATTTCTCAAGCTACCTGCATACAATATGCAGATGATTCATAATTAATATGCTCCGCTACTTCCTTACCTGAACTCCAATCCCTCACCCAAAATGTATTCAATAAAGTTGAAAGCTGGTTCCTACAGCACTGCCGTCTCCTGAACGTGAAAAAAACTAAATTATTGCTCTTCAATCCTACAATAAAGACCTCTCAAATTGACCTTACAGTGACATCTAATAATGGCGCTGTTATATCTCCAGAACCAACCACCAAACTCTTGGGTATAAGAATAGACCATAACCTTACCTTTGACATACACATCAATGCCACTATAAAATCAGTTAACAGAAAGCTAGGCACCCTTTACAGAATTAAACCCTACCTTACACCTACAGCTAGAACTACTATTGCCCACTCCCATCTTATCTCTACCCTCCTCTATGCCTCTCCCATTTATACTAATCTTTCTAAAAACAACCTTAACAAACTGACAGTCACCTATAATAACATTTCCAGATTTGCCACCAGCTCCCCATTTAGAACCCACCATTGCCATAATCTAAAACAACTCGGATGGCTAGAACTCCAAAATCAACTACTATTTCACCAACTTATTATCACACACAAGATCCTCTATCATCCTAGTAATACTCCAATACTAACTAGTCTCATTACCCCCTACAAAAATCTCACAACCCTATGCTCAGCTAGTAGATTACTAGTATCTCTACATAAATCCAATAACAAGACTGGGGACTCACTGTTCTCCAACACTGCAGGGAAAACTTGGAACCTGCTTCCCAGAGAACTCTCATCTCTTTCCTGTACTCTGCTATTCAAAAAGCAAGTTAAAGAATATCTTCTAACTCACTGGCTATGCCCTTGCACCAATCCTGACTAGAAATCTTCCTCCTTCATATTTTATGTCTACTTATCTTACTGCTTGCCTTGTTTTGTCTACCTTTCATTAACCTCTGAGAGTATGAGCTGTCAGCTAACTAATGCTGCTACTACTTAGCCTTTCTTAGAAACTACTACAGAGCTTAAACTTGCATAGCAAGCTCTCTACTGTATAAACATGTCTCTACCTTAGAAATACTTGCCACTTCTTCTTTCGGCTTTTCCTGGTTAGGGGTCGCCACAGCAGATCACCTGTCCGCTCATGATTGGCAGTGGGGTTTTAGAGTGTCGAGCTGCCAGCCCGGTACCCAACCTTCCACAGAAGGCACACGCACTCACACCTAGGGCCAATTTAGAGTGTCCAATCCACCTGCAGCATGTCTTTGGGATGTGGGAGGAAACTGGAGCACCTGGAGGAAACCCACGCGACCACAGGGAGGACATGCAGACTCCGCACAGAAGGCACCCCAGCCGAGGATCGGACCGGAGAACCTCTTGCTGTGAGGCAACAATGCTAACTACTGCACCACCGTGGCCGCCCACCTTAGAAATACTTGTCACTATAGCCTATAAATAATTGTCAATTATATTTAGTACTAAGCTGCTATGTAATAATCTTGTATTCTAGTCTTAAAATGTACTGTACCTCTTGGTGCTATTATTTCTAATGGAGCTTTTCTCCCCGGGCGTTTACTGAAAATGGACATGTATCCAATTAGACTAGCCCAGTCAACAAATGTAAAATAAATAAAATAAATAAAAATATCACAAGAATGTTTTCTTTCACAACTCAAGTACCTATCTGACAATAGTCTATTCTCCCCCACCCCAAAATGTCTTCCATCCTAACCAATATAGAACAACAGCCCTCTTCACTTTTTCCATTACTGTCAGCTTTAACAGAAATGCTGGCCACTTAGTCTCTTCTCTCTTCCGTCATTTACGAAGGCATTTAATAATGTTTGTCATGAAAAACTGCTAAGTGAGCCCCATTTGCTATGGCTGTCCCACTCTATTTAATTATTGCTAGCTTTTGTTGACCGGGATAGTCCGACTGAGTTGTGGTAGCCCTTTTCACCAGATTTCCATGGAGGAAAGTTCCAGTAACCCAACAGGTAATTTTACTGAAGTGAAAAAATGTAAAGCTTAAATTACAGCATGGATGTACAATAAGCAAAACGCAGCTAGAGCAGAAAAAATCTGCAGTCAGAGTAGTAATGTTAATATAAGACAATCTGTTTTATATATATATATATATATATATATATATGGGTAGGAGAAATAAGACAAAACAGAAAGCAAAGAGGAAGAGATAGTAGGAGAGGAAAGGTGAGTAGTGCGTATATTTGTTAGGTAATATAGAGAAAAGAGAATGTTGTAGTTAAGCTGAGCTGGATGTAGAAGGTAGAGAGTATAAGTTGAAATTTTACTGGAGGGAAAAAACTTGTCAGGGGATAAGTATAGACAGTTGAAGTGACAGTAAGGGCAAAGGGGTAGATGACAGTAGGAAATTTACTCTGAGAATTTGCTTTGTTATGGTCCGTAGGAGTAATGAAGGTGTGGAAGGTCCAGTGCAGTCTACAGTCTCCTCTTTGTTTAGCTACCTGTCCAGTAGAGAACAGGCTGTAAAATGGCAACTGCAGGTTTCCAGACTGACACAGGGTACTACTGCTTTCATCTGCTTTTCTGCATTGCTGTTTAAATGCCATAGACTACAGCACTGGGCGTGGCTTTTCACTCTCCCATTGGATTTTTCACCTGCATGTGCTGCATTGTTTAATGCAGATGGCTGTCTGTTTGCGACCGTTTTCTTCTGATTTCACTTGTTTCCTGTTGCTTAGTGTTTTGATATTTTGACATTTTTCTACCTCTCTACTGTTCTGGCCTTCTGGCAGATGCCACTGGCCATCTTTCTTACTCTGGTGGTGGTGGTGGTGGTGGGGGGGGGGGGGGGCTGGGAGATCATCCTAGGAACTGCTATTTATGTCTGTATCATTTCCTTATTTCCTGTATCCTGTTCCATAGGATGGTTTTCCTCCACATTTCCCTGACATTTGACTGTTTGCACTGTAATACTATGACCTACTGCAGCTTAAACTGAAATCTCCATGTGAGTTTTTGAACCTGCTATTTTGAGAAAGTTCCAGATCACCTAGCTGTGTATCTGCCATTTCAACAAGATTGCCTAGAAACTGGACATGTGTCATTGTTTCTTCCAATCAAACAGAGCTTTATCATCTCCATTAATTTGGGAAATCCCTTCCTGAGGCCAAGTCATCTACAACTGTAGTATATTTCTACATTTTGTGACATACTGACTACTTTCATATTTTAAATTTTAATTTGTATCTGATTTTTAAGTCTTCCCATTCCAGTCTATTAAGTAAAGAATGCATGAATCACCATTACATTGTGATATCTCACCAATTGTATTTATTTGTCTGTTTATTTATTTGTTTGTTTATTATTTTGGCTGTTTGGTTTAATCACAGGATTCTAACACGTAATATGAATATGTTTTGCATGTTTGAGCTGTCAGTTCCATATACTACAGTTTGCATTATTGATTTTATGAGACTGGATTAGAGTTTTCATCGGGCTTTTACTGTTTCGTTAGTTCTTTAGGAAAGATTGTTTAAACTGATCTGAATCGACTGTACTATGAAGAATACTTTGTGCACTGTCATCTGACATGTATATTGCTCTTTATTTCTCACTTGCACATCCATTCACTTTTTTCCCTTTTTAAATAGTTTTCCTATGTCGTATTTGCAGTTTTCTTGTCACACTGACCCTACTAGTCTAACTTTTGCTAGTTCTGCTTTTCAGTATCTCATTAAGCAGTTTTAGCTTGTCCTGGCTATCTGCCACGCTTCCTTCCTGAAATGGTATATTACCTATCACATGTATTTAACGCATTGTGATAAAGGTGTCCGGTGCATTAGACTTGTTTTATTACTCTCCTTTGCTGTTGTCTTACTTCTGTTCCAAACCTGTGATGGCTACTTTTCAAGGTACATCCGGACCTTTTTCAGTTTTTGTGGGATGTACTTTTCTGGGTCAAGAATATTTGCTTAAGGTTATTCTTGGCAATGTGCTTTGTTTTTCTCTAACTCTTTTATTCTTACATCCATTATTTTGTGATTATTGTTTCCTGCCTGTATTTCTAAATCCAGATTTACTGATTACCACTGGTGGCCCAGGTTTCCTTTATCAGACTAGATTTTTTTTCTTATTTTCTTTCCCATTTAATTTTAATCTGCTATATTGTTTACCTTTCCTAAGCTTGTCCATTTTTATTTATTTATTTTACATTTGTTGACTGGGAATGTCCGACTGAGCTATTGCCCTTTTTTCAGCAGAGGCCCGGGGAGAAAAGCTCCACAGTACAACTAAGCAAAACAAGTTGCATAATTAAAGTAAGATGCAATAAACTAATTAGGCAAACAGACATAGATTCATAGATTAGTATTAAGCTAACTGCCTTTGTGAGCCATTTTAAGCCTAGCAAATTAATCCTTGTGAGACTCGAACCCTGCACCTTGTGCTTGCAAGGCAAACGCCTTAACCATTAAGCCACCCTCCCCCATTGCAGTAAAAGTAAGAGAAAACAGCTAAAGGGACATTAATATAATGCAGCAAGTGTAGAAACAGGTAATAACAAAAAAGAGGCAGTAACACATTTGGATTGTCATCACTAGACAACAGTACAATTCAAAAGCAATTAGTTTTAAAAGTTACAGGGGGAGTAGACATTTAATATAAAAGCCATATTGCAAATAGAATGCAAATAGCAGGTTACCAGGACTAAGAAGTGAAGGAGCATGGACAGTGGTTGGAGTCTGTACTGACATAAAAGGAGGTTACTTTCTATAAGATAATTAGAGACAGGGAGGAAGTGGAGGAAGGGGGGGCAGTAATGGAGGAGAAAGGATGGGGTTGTTATATGTTTACTTTTTTGCCTTGTTATGATTGTAGATGCTAACATTGATATGCTTATTTTTGATAGGTTTGTACATCTCTTTAGTCTTTGACTACTTAACATTTACCATCTTTACTTTTTTTAAGTGCGCATGTACTCTCTCATTCTCTGCAGGTATAGGGTTGGTTGGTGGAAGCAGGCCTTTGTGGCCAATCCTTGATGAACACTCATGGTGGGCCATTGGCCAAACTCCCCCACCCAGCTGTGAATTATCCTATGGAATTTTGTCCATGTTTCTTTTAGCTTGTGCCCAGGGCTTTGTTTTATTACACGTGGCACATAGTCTGTACCTATCCTGCTACAGCCTCCTTTACTACCCAGAATTGAAATGTAAAGGCCATCCAGAATAAGCCAGGAGTTGTCGTTAATGTGATGTCGATCTCATCTTTATTACAAATACATGGTTTAATAACAACTTTAGCCCCACTGGGTGTCTCAGTACTACCTGGGTTATCCTTTACTCAGTTTCCTAGATGGGGTACAATCAGGAGTGAGGTTGCGATTTGCTATAACTCAGAGCTTTGTTTGACCCATGTTGCCACTAGAAATACCAACCTTTTAAACATGTATGGATGCAAGAGTAAATCCTAGATTTCTCCTCAGCTACCATCCAGCTGGTTGTGTGAGGCAGAAGCATAGTTATGGGGGAAGAAGGGAGCACAGCCAGCCCAGACAAATGCTTAATGATCATCAGTGCAGCATTCCAAAATGAATGCCTGAATCCGGTATTGTGTTTATGGTCAGAACTGAAGCACTTTAGAGGTGCTACATGTGTAGCACAAACTGTAGCAGCTGCTTGCATTTGTAGTAAGGAGTGTGATGCAATTTAAAAGGGAAAACAAACTTTTTTTGATTCCTTAAGTCCAAGGAGAGGATATTTTTTTTCTTTTTTTCTTTTGCTTTTTTGCTCCTCAAGTTAAAGATGAGGAGGGGTGCACCAAATCAGGGACACCGGAATTGCTAGTTACAGGACATAATTACAAGTGTTACTGTCAAATCTGTAGTAAGTCAGCCGAGCCTCAAGGATCTGGGTGATTTCACAGGTTTATAGGTGTTTACTAGACTAATCACCAAAAGGGCCTCTTTGAGTCTATCCATGCATCCCAAATCTCGGAGAAGCTCTAATACTCTTGATAAATGCAAGCAGGGGCTTGTGAAATGAAACATTTACAAGCAGGGACCTGGGAGGTGAATCATTTACAGGCTGTCCATTAGAGATACAAGTGTCTAACTGGGGATGAATTTCCTGTTCCCCATCTAAATGTCCAAGTTAAGCTTGCATTGGTTTAGGGAGGAGCTCTGCTTCACATGGATTAAAGTATTTAGACTGATTATGAGTCTGTGACACTAATTATTATGAAGAGATTTTGGTTTGCTCAGGTTGTTGCATTTGCAAACCATAAATTGGGATATACATTGGACTCGATCTTCCTACTCAATATGAAGACCTTTGACTGGAGGGGTAACTGGCCTCATGGTCCAACTATGTCCTTCTGTATTTTGACCAACAGTCATCATATTTTAGTCTCCCTGATCTTGGACTGAGGAAATACTGTTAATGTTTTTACCATTACCTTTGCCTTATTTCCTTCTGCATGGGTTCAGTTCTTCTCACAGGCTGGTGCTAGTCATGTGGTTGCTATGGTACGTTACTATAATACGTGTATATCATTGGTTCTAGATTGTCTTGACCAAGGTCATGTATACCCTACCCTCTAAGGATGTTATGGTACGTTACTATAATACGTGTATATCCTTGGTTCTAGATTGTCTTGACCAAGGTCATGTATACCCTACCCTCTAAGGATGCTATGGTATGTTACTATAATACGTGTATATCCTTGGTTCTAGATTGTCTTGACCAAGGTCATGTATACCCTACCCTCTAAGGATGCTATGGTACGTTACCATAATACGTGTATATCCTTGGTTCTAGATTGTCTTGACCAAGGTCATGTATACCCTATCCTCTAAGGATGCTATGGTACGTTACTATAATACATGTATATCATTGGTTCTAGATTGACTTGATCAAGGTCATGTATACCCTATCCTCTAAGGATGCTATGGTACGTTACTATAATATGTGTATATCCTTGGTTCTAGATTGTCTTGACCAAGGTCATGTATACCCTACCCTCTAAGGATGCTATGGTATGTTACTATAATACGTGTATATCCTTGGTTCTAGATTGTCTTGACCAAAGTCATGTATACCCTACCCTCTAAGGATGCTATGATACATTACCATAATACGTGTATATCCTTGGTTTTAGATTGTCTTGACCAAGGTCATGTATACCCTATCCTCTAAGGATGCTATGGTACATTACTATAATATGTGTATATCCTTGGTTCTAGATTGTCTTGATCAAGGTCATGTATACCCTACCCTCTAAGGATGCTATGGTACGTTACTATAATACGTGTATATCCTTGGTTCTAGATTGTCTTGACCAAGGTCATGTATACCCTACCCTCTAAGGATGCTATGGTACGTTACTATAATACATGTATATCCTTGGTTCTAGATTGTCTTGACCAAGGTCATGTATACCCTACCCTCTAAGGATGCTATGGTACATTACTATAATACATGTATATCCTTGGTTCTAGATTGTCTTGACCAAGGTCATATATATACCCTACCCTCTAAGGATGCTATGGTACGTTACCATAATACGTGTATATCCTTGGTTCTAGATTGTCTTGACCAAGGTCATGTATACCCTACCCTCTAAGGATGCTATGGTATGTTACTATAATACGTGTATATCCTTGGTTCTAGATTGCCTTGACCAAAGTCATGTATACCCTACCCTCTAAGGATGCTATGGTACATTACCATAATACGTGTATATCCTTGGTTTTAGATTGTCTTGACCAAGGTCATGTGTACCCTATCCTCTAAGGATGCTATGGTACATTACTATAATATGTGTATATCCTTGGTTCTAGATTGTCTTGATCAAGGTCATGTATACCCTATCCTCTAAGGATGCTATGGTACGTTACTATAATACGTGTATATCCTTGGTTCTAGATTGTCTTGACCAAGGTCATGTATACCCTACCCTCTAAGAATGCTATGGTACGTTACTATAATACATGTATATCCTTGGTTCTAGATTGTCTTGACCAAGGTCATGTATACCCTACCCTCTAAGGATGCTATGGTACATTACTATAATACATGTATATCCTTGGTTCTAGATTGTCTTGACCAAGGTCATATATATACCCTACCCTCTAAGGATGCTATGGTACGTTACCATAATACGTGTATATCCTTGGTTCTAGATTGTCTTGACCAAGGTCATGTATACCCTATCCTCTAAGGATGCTATGGTACGTTACCATAATACGTGTATATCCTTGGTTCTAGATTGTCTTGACCAAGGTCATGTATACACTATCCTCTAAGGATGCTATGGTACATTACTATAATATGTGTATATCCTTGGTTCTAGATTGTCTTGACCAAGGTCATGTATACCCTATCCTCTAAGGATGCTATGGTACGTTACTATAATACGTGTATATCCTTGGTTCTAGATTGTCTTGATCAAGGTCATGTATACCCTACCCTCTAACGAAGTGTATGTTGTGGTCCAGTCTTGAACTGCATTCCTTGTCGTGTGAAAAGTAGAGTTTGGTCATTTGTTGGAGGTGTGCAGGTCTTTAGAGTGACAAACTTTCTGTGGATATGCATTATAACATGTCCTTTGATCCATATGAAGGGCAGGGCAGATGGAGTGCTTGCCCTGAGTGCCATCTTGGGAGTGAGACTGATCAGCATATGCCATCTTTAAAACAAAAGAACAATTTACAGTTTTAGAAACTGTCAGAAGGTGGTTGCAGTCACTTGTAGACTGCTTGTGAATATTTAAACTGTTCTTTTCATAAGGGTAGCTGTTTGTTGCTATATTAAAAAACAGTTTGCTGTTTACAACTTATCATTGCTTAACTACAACTTGTTAGCTGTAAAACCATGACATTTTAAGGTAGCAATGAGTTATAATGTTTTTACATTAACACATTTAAGTGCTATAAACTTTCTATGTTTCATTTATAAAAATAATGTGTATTAATGTACCGACATAATAATTTGCTGCTACCTAAAAAAAAGTTTGACAGTTTAATATGTCATTAATGTAGCTAGCATAGGAGTACCAAATGAGTCTACTTACAGTTTGACAGTTTAGTATGTCATTAATGTAGCTAGCATAGGAGTACCAAATGAGTATGTTACTTAGAGTACCAAACTCCCCTGCTACACCTGTGCTTGTACCAGACTGAGGTCAGTTGTTGGTTATCTGTCCAGAGAAATTGTAGCAGTGGCTGACTGACCATGCTTTTTTAGATGGTGGTCAGAGTATGCAGCCAAAACTGCTTCCTTACCTTCCTGGCTTTAAAATAATGAATTGGTTGTTTAGTTTGTCACTATCAAGGTTGCTACCACAGGATCTACATTTTCTTCTCCTGAGTTCATGGGTATCTCAGATGAGTTCTTGACTGTGATTGTGAGAATGCACACCATGACTTGTGAATTCGGCCCTTGCTCCTCTAAGATTGTAGCTACAAACTTTGATGTGCTGGGCACAGTAATCTGTCAGATATTGGTGTCATCTTTGAGGTCTGGGTTTTTGGAGGTTGTTGTTACCCCAGTCTGCACCAAGCCATACTTGGAACCAAATATCTTTGACAACATCTGCTTTATCTCAAAGCTTCCCTTGCTGGGCAAGGCAGTTAAGAACAGTGCCTGTGCATAGCTTGATTCATGTCTTGCCATCAGTGGACTCTTGTTATGATGTCAGTCTAGCTTTTGTTCTTGTAGCAGCACTAATACAACTCATTTCAGAGTGGTGAATGATCTCCTGATGATGAGACACCACCATTGTTGCACTGCTGTGGTCCTACAGGCCTTGACATTGTTACAAGCACTTAGTCTTACTGTAGTTTATTGTCAACGGTTTTTGAGTGGTTCAGTTTTTACTACTTTATCCATTCCCTGAGGGTGGTTGCAAGCTTAAATTCTTCTGACCCACACCCTCTAGAGCATTGTGTACTACTGGTGTCACTCTTGGCCTGTCTGCTTTTCATTGTTTTACATTTCCATTGAGGGATCTGGTTAGAGAAAGGGGCTTACATACTGTTGTTATTATGATGACACCTAACTCTACCTCTCCTTTCCCAGGATGCATTGCTGAGTATTTGTTCTCCTGCCTGTGAACTGGAGACCGGCTACCACTGGCTAATTCCTAATCAGCTGAAGCTCAACACTTCCAAGACTGAGGCTGTAGCAGCCGATGGCACCTTACCAGAGTCATTTGCTGTGCCATTCCCATCTTTCACCCTTTACAGTGGCTACAGACTTCAATGTCTTGCTAGGTTGTGCAGTCTTGGTGGGTGTCATCTTGGGAAATCAGATAAAATTTAAGGACTAGATGTCAGCCATGGTCAGGTAATCCTGTTTCCATTACCAGAATATCTCCACGAACAAGTCGAGTCTGTTACTAAAGGTGAATGATCCGCCAATTAGAGAAGCCCCCCCGAGATTTTTGACTAAGAAGATTTCAGGCTTAAAGGCCATGAGCTACTAAGAGGGCCTAGAAGCTCTTGCTCTTTACTCATTATCTTATAGACTCTCGAGTGTCGGGATCTATTTCTAAACCTCGAACCTCACATAACCGAACTTCGTTTTCGCAAGACAAAAATAGAGAAAGCTGAAATACCTGAATGGTAAATTTTTCCCAGGGTAAGTAAATACTTGCCCAAACTTACACAAAAACACACACCAAAGTAAGTAAAACACACCTAGGTGGGGGGCTATGCCCACCACACCACTCTTGGAGGGCTGTGCCCCCAGCCCCAACTATATATACCAACTCTGTGATCACACAACAGTGGAGAAAAGGGCATCTTAGGCAAATGTTTACTTACCCTGGGAAAAAAAAAGAAAAAAATAGAAACTAAGCAAATTAAAGCAATAAGAGGTGATGTGCATGAAAAGAAAAAAGGCATGTGACAAGGCTGTCAATCAAAGGACTCTTTTTTTAGAGTGGCATGAAAAATCTATTCTAGACATATTCCAGAGGATTCTGAAAAGGAATCAATAACTTAACAGTGAGGTCAAAAGCTTGCAAATGGCCCAGCCAGAGCCCAGACCTAAGTCCAATAGAAAATCTGTGGAGTGACCTGAAGAGGGCTGTGCACAAGAGATACCCTCATTATATGACATATTTGGGGTGCATTTGCAAGGAAGAGTGGGCAAATATTGCCAAGTCAAGATGTGCCATGCTGATAGATTCCTACCCAAGAAGACTGAATATTGTAATTAAATCAAAAGGTGCTTCAACAAAGTACTAGTTTAAGGGTGTGCACAGTTATGCAACCAGCATCTTGTACTTTTTTATTTTTTTATATTTTCCCCTAACAGATTTGTTTGTTTTTCAATTGAATTGTACAGGTTATAGATCACATTAAAGGTGGGAAAAATTTTCAAATGATTTATTTTGGTCTCATTTTTTTATATCACAAAAACCTACCATTTTAACAAGGGTTTGTAAACTTTTTATATCCAGTGTGTATATATATATATATATATATATATATATATATATATATATATATATATATATATATATATATATAGTCTATATTAGAACATTAGTTTCAAAACTTTGAATGTTCTAATATCGACCCCTATTCAGTGAAGCAACAGAAAACCACATTTTTTCCTAGGGAAAGAATTTGGTTGTCCGTTTCTGTTGCTTCAGTATTTTCAGCGCTGTGGTGGAAAGTTACAGGTCAGGTTCAGGTAAGTGTGCGATTGAGTGTGGGTTAGGTTAGTTAGGGTTAGGGTGCGGGTTAGGTATGTGTGCAATTGTGTGGACGTGAGGGTTAGGGCAGGTTAGGTGAGTTCGGGTTAAGGCGCGAGTCAGGTAAGTGTGCGATTGTGTGGATGTGAGGGTTAGGGCGGGGTATATATATATATATATATATATATATATATATATATATGTATACATATATATATATATATATATATATATATATGTATATATATATATATATATATATATATATATATATCTATATATATAGACACACACATATATATATATATATATATATATATATATATATACATATATGTATATGTATGTATATATATATATATATATATATATATATATATATATATATATGGGTTCCTATTAGAAGACCGAAGACGCATTCTTTCGAATGTGTCTTGGTCAAACTTAAAATACTGAAATGGCAAATCATCGAAGCGGCTTTTAAGCAAATTCTTTTCCCACTTAATGTAATGTTTAAAGTGTTTTGTTTTTTATTTTATTTTATTTTTTTTTTTTTTGTTGGAACAGCAATTTTTTTCCCTTGGAAAAAAATCGCTGTTCTGACAGTTCAACATTGTAAGCTTTCACTTACATAGGGTCGATTAATCACCGTTTGCTTTTTTAAGCGTTATGTTAGAATTTGTAGTATTAATTGTATAAACAGATTTGTTTATTTTTAGTTGTATCTTTATATGTTAAATTTATTGGTTGGCACATGATTAAGAAAAAACAAGTTGTCGTTTTTGTATGAATGTTAGCTTTGATGAAGTTCTGTTTAATTAAAGAATGAAAGAGCTTAGCAATATTCAGTTTGACATGGTTTTTATAAATTTATAAAGCTGACATTTTTATTTGCAACTGCCTAAAACGCTTTTAGGCTTTTTCTGTTGTTAATTTGTGGTGTTTTTAATACAGCATTCTTAGTGGAATATTACAACAAAGAAAAAACAGGCATAAAAAGCAATGAAATCCAAAAGAGATTAAAAAAACAGAGCAACGTAATGAGCAAGAAGCACTGCGAGAAAGTAATCTTAAAGTTGTGAATAAGTAATAGGTTATATTATCTGCACAGTCTAGTATGTAAAAACAAGTCTTTATTTAGAACCAAAGTCTGCTTTTCATCTTCTGGGTGTGTGCTCTGAGTACCAGGTAAGCAGTGTGGAAACTAATCTTTTTCATCCTTCTTTCTACTGTATTTGTGCCAGAGGACCTGCGATTTTTGTTTGGTTGGTACCACTTAACATGCGTACCTCTCAACCTGTGAACCCTGAAAATAGGTAGAAAGGCACTTAAAAAGTAGGTGCATCCATCCAAATATCTGGAATCTAATTAGCATAAAATTTGAATTCCAACTAGTCTATAAGTCTTCTCACGTCCAGACAAAATGTGGGATACTATTCAGAAACACGTTTAAAAAACGGACTAATGAAAATGATGGAAAACCATATGTCCATCATGGAGGAGACACTGGAAATCTGTAGACTTTAATGAACTGCATTGCAAACTTCTACCACAAAGGATCATTTATTTTTGCTTCTGAAAAGGGGAGATGTAAGATGTGTGTCTTCTTTCTTTAAATTATTGATGTCACTAGTATTTTGGTCGCATGGTGTGGTAGTTAATAATGTCACTGGTATTTTGGCCACATGGTGTGGTAATTATTAATGTCACTAGTATTTTGGTCACATGGTGTGGTAATTAATGATGTCACTAGTATTTTGATCACATGGTGTGGTAATTATTGATGTCACTAGTATTTTGGTCACATGGTGTGGTAATTATTGATGTCACTAGTATTTTGGTCACATGGTGTGGTAATTATTGCTGTCACTAGCATTTTGGTCACATGGTGTGGTAATTATTGATGTCACAAGTATTTTGGTCACATGGTATGGTTTTCTATGCACTAGACAGCTTCAAAAATATCAATTGATGAGGGGTAATCAAAAAATTGTGTGAAAGGATAAATAAAGCCTAAAAATATTGCCATACCTCCAAAAATATTTTTGAGCAAACACTGAATGCATTATTTTGAGTTTATTTCCTATATCTAATCAGTGCAATTTTTTAAGACTGTACAATGATGTTTTCTCTGCGGTGATTTTGTGACAAAGTTTTTAACATTATAATAGGAAAGCGGTAGCTTATTTAGAAGTATTGCTGACACACTGATACAAAGAATAACACAAAAATGAGATATTCTGTGGAATTCTATTCCTGGGATAGCAACTACCTCAAGCAATGGCATAGTAGCGAAGCCTAAAAATGGGCCTTCACAATTCATCTTGTCATGTAGATATTGAGGAACTATGGAAATCTACTTCTTCTCATTTCAAGACTGGATAGTCCTTACAGTGCCAATATACACAGAAATCTTACATTCACTCTGAATACCAGAGTAATCAGTTATATGTCATGACTCAATGCAATGTGCAGATTGCATGTCAGAAATGCTTCTGCAGGCAGTACATGGTGGATAGACCATAGGCCAAAAATAATAGTGCCATCGTAAACATGAAGCTGTACTCAAGCAGGCCAGGAGTTTGAATCTGAAGGACAGTGATTACAAGCATGCATGGTAGAATGTTTGCAAGGGGAACATATCAAATCTGCGAAGCTACTTTAATCAAACATAAAATGTGTGAATGCTTTTCAGCAAAACTAACTTCACTGAGAGTGGAGTTTGCTTTTTTCTCCAGTTTTGTGTGACCCTGGAGAAAGGGACTATTCCCCTACCTGTGGGTTGTTACGCTCACATACCTGCCAACCATTTGTTTGTGTCAACCAAATGGTGTTGACCAAACTCTACAGTTACTCTATTGTCTGGGATGCATATACACACACACACACACACACACACACACACACACACACACACACATACACACACATACACACACATACACACACACACACACACACACACACACACACACACACACACACACACACACACACACACACACACACACGTATATAAAGTTTTGATAACTATATGATTACATCTGTATCAGATTAAAGGCTATATTTTAAGCTAACTGTGTCTGGTTGACTGATATTGGGTTCTGATTGCTGACGTCTTTACTGCAATATATTTAAGTCTGTCCTTAAATGATTCTTACTTCTTTACTGATGAATGGTATTACAGAGAAAACTCAAATGTAATCAGCACAGCATTTCAGAAGTCCTGATGCTTGTATTTTCTCTCCTGTGTAGGATATAATTTTACCCATGACAGCATGTCCACAGTGGAGAAGAAGGTCCTTACCTACCACAGGATTGTTGAAGCCTTCAGGTTTGCATATGCCAAGAGAACCTTACTGGGAGACCCAAAATTCGTTAATATCTCAGATGTAAATAAATGATTAATTTAATGTTCACTGAAATCTCTGGAAGCATCTGATTTCCTACAGAAATTTCTTCAGAATCCTCTCAGTAACATCTCTAAAAATACCTATTTTTAAGTACAGATTGTTTATTGTTATATGACTATCGCCTAACAATCACAAAATAAGAATTATATACAGGATTATGATCACGTTTCCAGTCATAACCAATTTGTTTAGTGTTTAAGAAAAAAATTCTAAGAAATTAATCTTATGAAAAAAGCTTCAGGAGAAACAATTGTTCTCCTGGTGTGTAGATTTTATTAAGTCTGAAGAAGGTAGTGGTTGTGCTTGTATTGGTTTATTGTTTTTCTTCATTTTAAGGTGTTTCTGCTTTCTTGGTGAGTATCGTTTTCTCTGCAATTCGCTGGCATTTCCTTGGAATATCAAGTGTCCATATATGATTTCTGTTAGGTGTCTCTGATGCCTAGAATTCCCCATTCTGTGTTCGATTTCTGTTTGCCGTCAACTTTTCTTTTTAATACATTCAGTAAGTCTGCTGCTGTCTGATCCTGTTTATCTGAAATCATTTCTCTTGGTAGTCTGCCTTCTCTGCAAAGTCAAATTCTTGTAAGTATGCCACAGTTTTTTTTTTACTTTTTTTCAGCCGTTGGAAGAGTTTTCTTTCTGAAGCTGTTGCTGCAGTTTGAGACATCTCACATTCTTTGTTGAGTTTCTGATCGAGTGCAGCTCTTTGTCCTGGGCTGTATATTGGACTTTCTATTTTTTACTATAGATATATTTACTTTTGCATTTTGGAACCCTTCAAGTGATTTATTTTTCTGTACTCTCTCTCTTTCATTTTGCAAACTGTGACTTTTACTTGTACTTTATTTTGTACAGTAACAAAAGTTGACGGTGCATATTTTCAACGAGATTGCCTCTGCGGCTGCTTTCTGCAGTTACATGAATTCTGGTGTGTGCGTGCGTGCGTGTGTGTTTTATTTGAGCTTTGTATTTCAAAAGGTTTCATTTCTTCAGTAATATACTCTGTTAGATGAAGTAAACAATTTTCCAGTAGCTATAACTGAATAAAAATATTGTCTTTTTTTTTTTTTTTTTTTTTTTTTGCAAATTTGGGGTACATTTGTTCTTGTTTGCCTGTTTCGGGAAGCTTTACCTTTTGGTTCATTAACTTAAGCTTATTCTGCTCGTACTGTACTTTGACTTTGTCAGTCTTTCCTCGGAGGGCTTTGTAGAAGATTTTTCCTTCCAGGTGTAGTATGTTGTATGAGACCCAGTCATAGCAATGTTCAGAGATTCATAACAAACTGTATTATGCAGCTTTCTTGCATTACAAAAGTATTTAACACAACTGTATTTTTCACAGCTTCAGAGTATAATTGTAGTGTTTCATGTATGCATAAATAAAGAGCCAGTAATCAGATGAAGTAACACATCTTATTGCTGGGAACACACACAAAATGTTACCTGCCTTGTCCTGCCCTACAGTCTCACCTGTGTATGTTTATATGGCACCAGTTCCATGATAAGCTCTTTGATTACCTTTTCCATAAATGGATGACTGTAAGTCCCACATCCATAAACAAACTTCCTTTAGCAATTTAATACAACTTTGCTTGCTTTAATAGCTTAAATGCTGTTGAGTGATACATTCTATGCCCATTTTTATTTGTAGGCTCAATCTGTATTTTTGCCAGTGGAATTAAATACTCCAACATCTCCGAGAAAAAAGCAATATTTGTAATAACTGATTTTTTTTTTCTTTGAGTTTGGGTGACCTTGAAGTGGAAATATAAAGTATGGAGGATGTGTAATTGCATTAAGTTACCTGACCTACAAGTAAATAATTTTAAATCGTTCATATAGCTGATACAGTAGGATTTTTTTGTAATTACAACTGATCAACAGTGACCACAGTAGTGGGTAGATAATCATTCACAGCAGACCATTCCTACATGTATCGCATGATAGGAGCATTTGAAAATTCACCAGACAGCCATAAAAGTGTCCTAAGCGAGAGAACTTACCATACTAGGTCTGATTAAGTGAATGTGGGCTTGGCAACTCCTTCCCCTTACTGAAAGTTTTTTTTTTTTTTTTTTTTTTAACATCTGTTTTTATCCCTGAAGGATTGTACCAGTACATCTTAGGATAATAAATAATTATTATTAAAAAAAAAATAACATAAATAATTTTTGGAATGCCAAACCCATAATTACTTCTGTATTCCTTATCAGCTACTGACACTTTACTGAAAGCACTGAATAACATAGTAGTTGACTACAGTCCAGTATGTAATTTATTATTTATTTAACTTGAAAAAAACATTTGCACAGCATCCTCATTTCAAGGGTGACCTGATTAAGTGATTTAGTCCTCTGATGAACTTACTCATAGGTCTGTAGGTGAATACTAGGCTGAAGGTCCTGAAGGGCCATTTTAAGCCTAGCCAATAACCTGAGGTCAGAATAATACTCTGGATTTTGTGTTTATGAGGTAATGACCTCAACCACTATGCAAGCCAACCACCTAACTACCCTTAACCCTAAACCCAGCCCTACACATTACATTACAAAACGTCCTTTCCCTAATAGTACCACTAAACAAGACACATGGATACGCTCCATGCACAGCACTAAATATACCCATTTCCCCAGTCCTTACTCTAATTCTAACCCTCAAACACTCAGCAAACATGCACTCTCGCCCCCGTGTCCAGCTACCATGCATACAATTCTTCATAAAAGCTACACCTGATGTTGCTCTTTTAATAACATTGTTCTTGACCCCAAATGTATGTAATGATCTGTGACAGCAAAATCAGTTTTAGAAAATCTGTGCTTTCAAACTAAAGACTGCAAACTGTTATGAGGTACAGTCAGCATGATATACTAACATGAGTCCCATATGTAGTGGAACTGGGTAGCGGTTAATGAAAAAGCTCACCATCTACCTCATTAGCATAAGCAGAGGGAAGTGCTGCATGGCTCTTAGGGATGCCCAGTGTGGGAGGCAGTGGACCAACTGCACAGTGTGAGAGTCAGGGATGCCAAGTGTGGAAGACACTGGACTGACTGCTCAGTGTGACTGATGGGGAGAGGAGGGGGTCATAATCTGAGGTCATACATTTAGGCATCTGCAGTGGGAATGGAATATGCTTTCTCATTAGTTAGGTTTTATAACCTTGATACAAGTGGAACTTTTTTCCTAAAATAGACTTCCCATACATGTCAAACAGAGGACCTTGCTGACCGTCTTTAATCACAGCCTTGATGAGTGGATGGGAAACTATAGATTTCTCCTAGGGGTTCCACCTGTGTCCCTCACTGACAGGGGCAACAGGTGCTGAATGAGGTTTCTTTTTTGGGATAAACTCTTGGCTAGGTTAGTAAGAACCCTGGGCCATAAGCCTTGTAACCTCCTATGATCGTGTGATGCTATAAGTAACTTGCTGAAACAATGGGAGGCAAGCCACTCACTGTTGGGGTGGGTAAACTTGGGGACTTTGTAGCCAGCTGCTGACATACAAAGTCGATTAGGAGGGACACCAATCCTGGTCCTTCAGGAGTGGTCCAGAATGATTGCTCACACTCCAAATAGATTGAGGGAAACACTGACCCATTGTCATAAGTGGAGTGGAGGTTGGCAGGGATACTTAGGGGCTGCAGGCATTGCCAGCTTTAGTTGGTGGCTCTGGTCACTGCTGGTTTGGGTCAGGGTAGGTTTGGGGGATTTGGATCACTGCCAGGCTAAGGGGGAAGTGTTCAATGAAGACTTTTATTTCACTGTTGGGCTGGATGTCGTAGACTGGGGAATCTCATCACTGTCTGACTACGTAGAGGGAAGCACTAGGCACTCTGCTCATTGCTTGGTCTAGTGGCATGGTTTTTGGAGACACTGATTACTTCCACATGGGGGGGGGGGGTGGTAGGCTACAGAGATTCTGTCCACTGCTAGACTGACTTGGGCTGGGCTGCAGACACTCTGATAACTGCTGGTCTATGTAGTGGTAGGTTAGAGACCCGAATTACTCTCCACTAGAAGCAGGGATAAACAAGGCTATGCATTCCTGCTAAGATAGTTGGAAGGCATAAGTGAAAGGCTTTGAATACTTCTGCAATCTGTGGGGCACACTACTCTCAGGGGAGTATGAAGTTGGTGGGACGTATAGTATCTGGATGATACTATTCAATGGGAAAAAGTACTAACGGACAGCAAACCACTGATACCGTCTCTCACACCATTACATATTATTACCAACAATCCTTAGTGTGAGGCATGTGGTCTGTTTGCCCTCCCGAATGTTATGCCCTGCACAGCTGTTAGTCAAGACATTCATGTTATGCTTAAAAGGTTCATGAATCCTGGCTATTACTTCCTGGAGTTTATGTACCACTGTAGGTTGTTCCATCTATTTTAAGTTTTTTATAAGGTTGACCATATATGATGTTATACACCTCTGTTGTGATGACACTTTTCATTGCTCTTACAGCAACAATGATGTCACAGCCTTTGCATTATGACCAGAAGAAGGAAAAAGAAACCTCCATAAACAGCTTATCTCATCAGGAGAAATTGTTCTTAATTACAACTTGAAAATAAAAAGTATTTATGAATACAGGAGGAAAACATTAAAAATCCAGCATTTGTAACTTTTGACTGGAAAAAGTTTCTTGGATGTTTTACTTTAGAATTTTGGAAGAAAATTTAACAGTTTAAAATTACTTTTTAACAGACTTATTTAAGCTTATATCATTTGTTCTCAAAGACCTTTGTTGGAGACAGTTTTCACAGATCCAAGAAAGGTGCAGGACAGTGGTCCCTGGTAAGCAAGGTAGTCCTTTAGAATGATCTCTTCTTTCTCATAGCTTATTTCTGACCTCCAATTACTGTCTTTGTGGTGTCTGCATGTTTTCCTTATGTCTTCATGAATCACATCTAGGTAGTCCTGCTTCCCATGCAAACACACACATACAAACTATATATATATATATATATATATATATATATATATATATATATATATATATATATATATATATATATATATATATATATATATATATATATATATATATATATATATATATATATATATATATATATATATTTATATATATATATATATATATATATATATATATATATTTATGGGTCCCCTACAGGTGATCGGACTTCCAAAAGGCCGACTTTCATTTGGCTGAGACCATATGATCGACTTTTGGAAGTTCGAATGTTCTGAATGAACAGCTACCCATAGCGCGGAAGAGGAAGATTTCCATTTTCCGCACTATAGTGAGATCTCGGAGTTGGCATATTTAAATAGCAGGGGGTGTGGGTGGGGCAGCCCCCCACGGGGGGGTGCAAAGGGGGCTTGCCCCCCTGCTACCAACATGTACGTAATGTTTTGTTTTGTGTTTCTGTTTTTTTAACAGGTGTTCGATTTTCCAAAAGTCGATCATATGGTCTCAGCCATATGAAAGTCAGCTTTTTGGACCTATACATATATATATATATATATATATATATATATATATATATATATATATATATATATATATATATATATATATATATATATATATACACAACATCACAACATACATACATAAACACACACACTCACACATATCTATATATATATATATATATATATATATATATATATAGGTCTACCTGACAACACCGACGTGCTAAAACACCGACACCACAAAACTGAAAGTTCAGAAACACGAAGCGTCACATACCCGACAAACCACAATCACGACACTCAACAAACAAAACAAATCCCCTGTCCAAAAAGCGCACGCACAACACAAGCACACCAAAAACCTTACAAACCTACACTAAACCTTACATACACAACTATCTATGCACTAACCTTAACCCAAACCCTAACCCTAAGGTCCGTCACTATCGCACACTCACCTAACCCACGCCCTAACCTTAACTCACTTAACCTGCTCCTATCCCTAACATCTGTCACTATCGCACACTCATTTGACCCGCTCCCTAACCCTAACTCACTTAACCCGCCCCTAACCCTACAGACCTTCGCTATCGCACACTTACCTTACCCGCACCCTAACCCTGACGTCCGTCACTACCGCATACTTACTCACTATCGCTTGTTTGACATGTCGGTGTTCTCAGCATTGGGATTCTCAACTGTGGTCATCTTCGTTGTCGATCTTCCAGTGTCGGTCTTCTCGTCGTCGGCGTTTCAAGCTTTCGGCGTTAGCAGGTAGACCAGACATATAAATATATATATATATATATATATATAGATATATATATATATATATGGATCAATATCAGATCCAGGAAACCACACTTCCCTGACGACAAAATCACCAAGACTACATCCCCAACACCACACATCCCGACAACGAAGTACAAGTATTATGGAACGGAATGTTTTCCCGTTTCCACAATACAACTAAAATACAAAAAGTAACATGTGTATAGCAGGGAGGAAAGCCCCCCTGCACCCCCCCTACTTAAATATACCAACTCAAAGATTGCACCACATTGTGGAAATGGGAATACATCCCGTTCCACACTACTCACCATAGTCGGTGATCTCCTCCATCGGCGATGTGGTCTCGGTGATCTGGTAGTCGGGGATTTGTGGTTTCGGCCATCTGACAGGTCCCCATATTTATATACATGTATATGTATATATATATATATATATATTTATATACATGTATATGTATATATATATATATATATATATGTATATATATATTTATATACATATATATATATATATATATATATATATTTATATATATATATTTATATACACACGCACACACACACACACATGCATTTGTATGGATCTACTTTTCAATCGCAAAATGCCAAAATTCTGAAACACATAATATCAAGGGGTCTATACTATATCATTAAAGAGGCGTTCCATCAAATGCCTCTTCATCGACCCTTAAACCGCGAAACCACAAAACGGCGGACGTTCACATCAGCTAAAAACCTAAAACAAAACACATCACTACAAACATTACAAAGTGGGGGGGCTTCACACCCCATACCCCCCAACATGGCCCCCAAATTCCCCCTAACTAAATATACCAACTCCGAGATTGCACTACAATTGGGAAAATGGTAAACTAACAAGCATGGCCAAGGAATTTCTTTCCTAGGGAAAGAAATCGCTGATGTGAACGTTCGCCGTTTTGTGATTTCGCGGTTTAAGGGTGGATGAAGAGTCATTTGATGGAATGCCTCTTCAAGGATATAATATAGATCTAATATCAAGACCAAAATAATGAAAATTCGAAACAAGGAAAATAAACAACAATGAACCTCATAAAACTGAACCTCACAACATTGAAAAAGCCTTGCACAAATCACTCCACACAAGCAACACCCAAAACACTGCAAAACAAAAAAATACAAAACCATGCCTATAACATATCCAAACAACTAACAACTAAAATTATATCTACTTTCCCACTGATAAGCTCAACATTAAAAACACTTACAGCTGTATCAAACAAAATCAATTAATCCACCTCAAAAAAGTATTCACCTTACCTTACAAACCTCCATAGCAAATCAGGAAATACTGACACTGCAGCTAACATAACACATCAGCAACTTTCCATAACTAAAATGAATGTACTACAGAATCTTAGAGACACACTCATTTTACATAGAAAAGTACATACAGAACACATAGTTTTAAACTAAATTCCTTATACAAAAACAACAATAATAACGTTGCCCCCATGCACCCCCATACCCCCTGCTAATTATATATACCAACTCCGAGATCACACTACACTGTGGAAAAGAGTAGACTTCCCGATCTGTACTACACTGATATCCTCATATCAAAACTCAGTGGTACTTCGATCTTCTCAGGTACGATCTTCTAAACTTTCGTGGTAGCGAATTTTCATTATTTTAGTTTCGATATTATACGTTTCGGCATTTTGTTATTTCAGGATTTAAAGGTAGATCCTATATATACACACTCACACACACAAAATAATATCCATCTTTGGTCTCATAGATAAAAAGGAACCATAGACCAACCAAACTGTTATTACAAGAGACCAGTTGGCATAATGGTTAAGGTCTTCACCTCCCATGCACAAGGTACAAGGTTCAATCCTGACCTCCAACCAATGCCTGTTTGGAGTTTGCATGTTCTCCATGTGTCTCCATGGGGTTTCTCCCACATCCAAAAAACATGTTGAGTGTTTCTATCTCAAACTCACCAATGAATGGAGCTGTTGGCAGCAGCACAGAATCTATATGGTGCTCTATAGGGGGAAGAGTTGTGCAGACCAACTGCTTTGGGCATCTACTGTGGTGTGCAGTATCCTCAACATAGGAGAACACAGATCACAGACTGCACGCCATGGCAGGGCAAGCCACTCGACGGTGGCTCTAGGTGATTTGGTCATGTTGACTAATGTCGCAAAAATGGGCATGAGTACTTACCGGTGATAAGTGGTTTGAGGGCCCGGTCTACTCTGACCTATACCAGGGACCCTTGCTAACAGTGGGAGGGGTACATGTGCCCCTATTGGCCAGTGTATGTCTACCATAAAGCCCAGCAGCCCAGGGTCAATAAGCTACTGTCCGGCTGGTGGCTAGTTGCCCAACCTGGGTTACCTAGGATAACTCTATTGACTGAAAGCTGGACGTAAAACCAACCAACCTGCCAAACATGAACTGAGAATTGCTAAGCATAATGCAGGATCACTGACAGGATGCAGCTTGGAAGTGGATGACATGATGATACAAAGGAGGCTAGATATCCTGTATTTACAAGAGACAAGATGGAAGGGCAGTGCAGCAAAGCCACTTGGCTTGAGATCCAGACTCTACTACTCAGGAGGGGGACAGGCTAGAAATGGTGTAGGAACTGTGATGAGAGAGGCTTCAGAAGGCAGTGAGGAATATAATCAGAATTAATGACAAACTCATGGAAATCAGAATCCAGTGTAATGATAGGGCAATATTCATAATCTCAACCTATACCCCACAGCAGGGATGTGATAGTGAGGAAAACAGTGCATTCAGACAGCAGCTGCAGGATCTACTAGATAAAGCAAGACAACATGATTTGGTGTTGATAATGGGTGACGATATAGTTGATAATGGGTGACTTCAATGCACTTATTGGGACAGACAGAACAGGATATGAGGACTGCCTGGGTTCACATGAGTGGGATAACAGGAATAAAGAAGAAGAAGCCATTCTAGACTTCTGTCTGGCAAATGGCTTGATAGTAGCCAACACATGATTCAGAAAGAGAGACAGTCACAAGATCACATACAAGAGTAGCCAAAATGCAACACAGGTAGACTTCCTTCTAGTAAGAAAAAGGCACTGGGGTAGAATCCATGATTGCAAAGTCATCTGCAGTAAAACAGTCGGCCCACAGCATAAACCACTAGTTGCCACAGTCAGCTGCAAGCAGTGGTCAGAGAAGGCTCTAAGGTCAACAGAGGCCAGACTGAAGACCTGGAAGTTGACTGGAGAGAAAGTACAACAGTTCAAGGATTTACTCAGGGTACTAGCACTCCAAGAAGAGGAGAAAATAGGTGGAATTGAACAAGAATGGCAGCACCTAAAAACGGCATGTGTTAGGACTACAGAAAAGATATATGGCTGAGCCAGGTATGGAAATAAGGTACATAAGGAAAGATGGTGATGGAATGCAGAAGTCCAGGAAGCAATCAAAGCTATGGAACACATCATCATGGACCTTATAAATGAGAATATAGGGAATATCCAAACTCTAGAGCCCACACAGTTTGGTTTTGTGAAGGGTAGATCATGCCTGCTCAACCTGGTTGACCTTGACTTTGAGTCAGTCACCAGAGCTGTGGATGAAGGCAAGGTGGTTCATACAGCCTACGTTGATCTGGCCAAAGCCTTTGATACCATTCCGCACTAAGACTCATAGAAAACCTCACTAAGCTAGGCATCAACCCCTATATCACTGGGTGGGTTGCAAACTGGCTCACAGATAGAACCCACAGTGTGAAAGTAGCTGACTCCAAGTCAGACTGCTGACCAGTCATGGGTGGAGTCCCACAGGGTTCGGTCCTGGCTCCTCTCCTGTTTGGTATCTACTTCTCTGAAGTCCAGTGCAACACAAAGCGACTCTGGCTGACAAAGTTCGCAGACGATTTCAAGTTGACGACTGGTGTCAGAATCATGGCCTTGAGCTCAATGCCAAAAAAATGTGTCGTCATCCCCTTTGGAAAAAAAACAGTTCCCATGAATTACCACATCGATGGTAGTCCACTGTACACAGAAGGTGTCATAAGAGATCTGGGAACACAGGTTGACAGCAGCCTCTCTTTTGACCACCACATTGTCACTATGGTCAGAAAGTTCTTCTATGTGGCACATCCCATTACTAAGGGTTTTGCATCCAGGAAGAAAGAGGTCATTATCTCCCTCTACTCTTCCCTCATTAGGCCAATCATCGAGTACAATGCCCCATTTGGCATGTACCTCACTAGACACCTGCAACAACTGGAGAGGCTGCAAAGGTACCTCTCAAAGAGGATCACAGGCCTTAAACACTTGTCCTATATGGACAGACTCAAAAAACTCCAACTATTCTCTGTCTCATATTGCCTACTTAGAGGTGATCTCTGCTTGACTTACAAAGCCATGTCTGACCCAGCTGTGTTAGAAATGCTACATCTAAAGAAATTCCAATCCCTCTGCACCACACACCTCAACCTCATTACCACAATCAACAGAACATACTGGAGGGACAGGTTCATAACCCAGAGACTGCCCATACTATGGAAGAGACTTCCCATACATGTCAAGCAGAGCACCTCAATGGCTCTCTTCAAGAGAAAACTTGATGAGTGGATGGGAAATAGAAAATTCACCCGGGGAATCACTCCAGTGGCTCTACTCAACAAAGGCACTGGGAATTAAGGTTGGGCGGCACGGTGGCTGGGTAATCCTATGGGCTAGGCTTGTAAAGGCTCCAGGGCCATTAGCCTAGTACACACATATAAACCTATGTACACATTTACACTGCTTTTGTCTTAAAAAATATGTTACCTTATTTAGACATTTGGTTATTGGACCAACCTTTGTGCCCACCCTCTCCCCCAAAAAAGCAATAATCTACATTTGTAGAAAATCTGGGAGGACGTTTTTGTACTTTTTAAGCAGTGAAAAAATAAGTATAACAAGCAGCTAAGTTACTGCCTTGCATCTAGACTACACTAGTCATAAAACCACATCTTGTATGTTTATGTCTAGTGCTGGTTTTACCATGTCATTAAAGCAGCTAAGTTACAGCCTTACATCTAGACTACACTAGTCCCAAAACCACATCTTGTATGTTTATGTCTAGTGCTGGTTTTACCAGGTCATTAAAGCAGCTAAGTTACTGCCTTGCATCTAGACTACACTAGTCCCAAAACCACATCTTGTATGATTATGTCTAGTGCTGGTTTTACCAGGTCATCAAAGCAGCTAAGTTACTGCCTTGCATCTAGACTACACTAGTCCAAAAACCACATCTTGTATGTTTATGTCTAGTGCTGTTTTTACCAGGTCATTAAAGCAGCTAAGTTACTGCCTTGCATCTAGACTACACTAGTCCCAAAACCACATCTTGTATGTTTATGTCTAGTGCTGGTTTTACCATGTCATTAAAGCAGCTAAGTTACTGCCTTGCATCTAGACTACACTAGTCCCAAAACCACATCTTGTATGTTTATGTCTAGTGCTGCTTTTACCAGGTCATTAAAGCAGCTAAGTTACTGCCTTGCATCTAGACTACACTAGTCCCAAAACCACATCTTGTATGATTATGTCTAGTGCTGGTTTTACCAGGTCATTAAAGCAGCTAAGTTACTGCCTTGCATCTAGACTACACTAGCCCCAAAACCACATCTTGTATGTTTATGTCTAGTGCTGGTTTTACCAGGTCATTAAAGCAGCTAAGTTACTGCCTTGCATCTAGACTACACTAGTCCCAAAACCACATCTTGTATGTTTATGTCTAGTGCTGGTTTTACCAGGTCATTAAAGCAGCTAAGTTACTGCCTTGCATCTAGACTACACTAGTCCCAAAACCACATCTTGTATGTTTATGTCTAGTGCTGCTTTTACCAGGTCATTAAAGCAGCTAAGTTACTGCCTTGCATCTAGACTACACTAGCCCCCAAACCACATCTTGTATGTTTATGTCTAGTGCTGGTTTTACCAGGTCATTAAAGCAGCTAAGTTACTGCCTTGCATCTAGACTACACTAGTCCCAAAACCACATCTTGTATGTTTATGTCTAGTGCTGGTTTTACCAGGTCATTAAAGCAGCTAAGTTACTGCCTTGCATCTAGACTACACTAGTCCCAAAACCACATCTTGTATGTTTATGTCTAGTGCTGGTTTTACCAGGTCATTAAAGCAGCTAAGTTACTGCCTTGCATCTAGACTACACTAGTCCCAAAACCACATCTTGTATGTTTATGTCTAGTGCTGGTTTTACCAGGTCATTAAAGCAACTAAGTTACTGCCTTGCATCTAGACTACACTAGTCCCAAAACCACATCTTGTATGTTTATGTCTAGTGCTGGTTTTACCAGGTCATTAAAGCAACTAAGTTACTGCCTTGCATCTAGACTACACTAGTTCCAAAACCACATCTTGTATGTTTATGTCTAGTGCTGGTTTTACCAGGTCATTAAAGCAGCTAAGTTACTGCCTTGCATCTAGACTACACTAGCCCCAAAACCACATCTTGTATGTTTATGTCTAGTGCTGGTTTTACCAGGTCATTAAAGCAGCTAAGTTACTGCCTTGCATCTAGACTACACTAGTCCCAAACCACATCTTGTATGTTTATGTCTAGTGCTGGTTTTACCAGGTCATTAAAGCAGCTAAGTTACTGCCTTGCATCTAGACTACACTAGTCCCAAAACCACATCTTGTATGTTTATGTCTAGTGCTGGTTTTACCAGGTGATTAAAGCAGCTAAGTTACTGCCTTGCATCTAGACTACACTAATCCCAAAACCACATCTTGTATGTTTATGCCTAGTGCTGGTTTTACCAGGTCATTAAGGCAACTAAGTTACTGCCTTGCATCTAGACTACCCTAGTCCCAAAACCACATCTTGTATGTTTATGTCTAGTGCTGGTTTTACCAGGTCATTAAAGTTAACCAGAATCAATTGGCTTGACATCCCCCTAGAACCAAGTTGTCTTTCATCCCTCATTATGCCTTTCCTAATAAATTAATCTAATCATCTTCTTAAGATATTCTGTGTAACGCCAGAGTATGACTGACTGTTCTTGTTCCTTGGCTCATTAGGACTGCCTTCTTCCAGTCATCTGTTATGTTCCCTCAGCCAGTGTGACAACAGATTGAATAGATTTGCTAAAGTTGTGCTGGACAAACCTATTGACTCTTATAATACCATTGGTGGTAAATGATCTGTCCTTGTGTTTTATCACCATAACCCTTAAAATTTTATTTTTTCTTCTTTTGAAAATCCCCAGTAGTCAGCAGTGCCTGCAGTCGCTTTGCTAACCACCTTATTGCTGAAGAAACCTTAATTTCATTCCTTCAGTAAATATGCAAGGTATTCATTTAGTACATTCTACCATTCCTTGACCTCAGCAACCTTTACCTAGGCTGCCCCCCCATTCAAACAGTTCCTGCATCTCATACATAGTACATCTTTGTGCCCTTTGCTACATCATTAACTCAGCTAGTAGGGTGCCTTTCTTCATCCGCCTTTACCCTTCTTATTATTCTGTGCACCTAATTCCTTTCATATTAATTTTTCTCTTTAATTCCTAACATATTCCTTTTAATCATCTTTATAGCTTTCTCTTCACAATCTTTACTATTTCCAAAATAATCTTCCATCACATTCCATACGGGGTCTTAAGATCTATATTGAAAAATGAAGCTGGTTTGCTTAAATAGTCATTTGCAAGATTCACTCAATGGAAACCAAATTTCAGTGAGAAAGAGTGTTCTAATTATATTCAGAATGAAAATATATTGACCTATTTTGACTTATTTATTACCTTGACTTATTTATTTATTTAAATTAATAATTTCTATATTCGGGGCGTTTTAGCAATAGATTTGGTTAATACTGAAGTTATGTTTTATGATAATGTATAATTTTAAATTGTTTAAACATTTTATTTTTTTACTGTATTTTATATTTCAACATTCATATGTTTATCTATGTAAAGTGATCTTTTGTGTTTTAGAAAGAGAGTATTTATGGCAGGATAATTTTTTCATATAGAACAGAATCCTATTGGTGGCTTGAGGTGGTTGTTTAGGATAAGTGACAGCTTGTTAAAGTGTGGTTTGCATCTGAAGAAGTCTTATATTGAAGAAAATGCTGTCGACATGTTGGAGCATTTATGTGTATTGTGTGATTTGTTTGTCTTACACCTATTAAAACCTTCAAAACCCGTTAATAGTCTGGCCCTTCTGTCAGTGCCTTTTGGTTGTTTATGAAAATATAAGACTTTCACAGAAAATAAAACAAACACTTCTTCCATCTGCCTTTGATGTCCTGCAGACTGGTAAGCAGGTTGTTATTGGCGTCCCTTATAAATGGTGCCTGATGACCCTCTTCTTTATCTCTGTTTTGCCTTGCAGTCTGATTTTTCTTTGTACCATCTGCTGAGTCATTTTCCAGAAACTGCTAGAGTGCCTCTGATGACTTGTCCTTTCCTATCTTGACTGTTTTCTTACCCTTTTTGTTAGCCAACCAATATTCCTTTCTAGCCGGGTCTATCTTTTCTATCTCCCACCTTTTCCTGCACTCCTCCTTTCTTTTGATGACTTCCTGGACTTTTGCATTCCATCCCCAGCTTATACCTGGCTTGGTGGAATTAGGGTTGCTACCTTTCAACGTGGCTAAAACCGGAGTAAAGCCACACCCCTCATGTCACCAGTAACCCCACCCATCCCACCCCCTCTCCTGCCCACATTCCACCCATTTTGTGATGTCATGATGACACCACTCAACAGGAAACGCCCTCTTTTTCCATTCCTGCTGCCTGTTTTCGGCTGATTTACTATGCTTTTTTGTAAAAAAAAAGCATAGTAAATCAGCCAATTTACAAACGCCGATAGTCTGTTTCCTTTTTGAAACAGAATACCGGAGTTTGTAAAGTGTTTTCCGGACTACCGGAGAATCATTTTTTTTTTCTGGATAGTCCAGAAAAAAAAATGGAGGGGTGGCAACCCTAGGTGGAATATCTTTTCTCTAGTCTCCACACATGCTGTTCTGAGACGCTGCCATTCTTCTTCAACTCCATTTCCTTTTTTTCATGAGTTCCAAAGCCCTGAGTATTTCCCTGAACTCTCCAGTAAACTTCCAGATCTTCAGCCTAGTTTCTGTTGACATTAGAGCCGTCTCTGACGACTGCTGGCAGCTGACTATGGCTGTAATTATTGTAGAGCAAAATGGTATTAAATTAAAGGAAAAAGGATTTTGATTCAAGTTGTTAGACAAGGAAAGGTTACATACAATTTTGGTTTTGCAGCCAGTTTATGTTTGTCAGGAACAGTCTAAATTTCAGAGCACTTCTCATTTTAAAATTATGGCTGCTTCTGGTCAATTCACTTGTACAAGTAACCACGGTAGTCTATGTTGCACAGTTGTCTTTCGTGTGATTGCTTTTATATCAACAAAATAAGTAGGAAATTAAACCAGTGGGTCTAAAAGCATCAGTATGTGTTAGCAGGGATGATGCCCAACAAACCAAACCTGGTAACTATGCAACTTCTTTATTTTTTTTTTCAATTTCTGAGAAGGTTGAGTTAGATAGTAGATGAGGTCATAGGGACTTGAAGTTGGAGAAAAAGGAGATGTACCAGCAGTTACCGATAGATGCCAATTCATTTCCTAGCTTGGTGTTTTAATTATTAAACAGATTTTTAAATCACACTCTTTCAAAACAATAAACATCAGCAGTGTTCATTTAATTTTGTGTGAATTTAAATACGTTTTATTTGACTTGTCAGCTTTTTACCATTCATTTTTGGTCAGTTACACATGTGGCTGTTTGTATTGCTGTGACTGGTTAATTCTTAATTCCCTATATTATAAATTTATTGACATTATGTTTCATTATCAAGTCTGACAAAGCAGATTTTTTGTGAGGGTGAAACTGTTTACTTATGGAATAATTAAGATATTGTATTTGACACTGGATTTGGACTGTCATCCCTCCAAAAATCTTCCCCTTGTCCCATCCACTTTTCCTGTTACCCACATCTCCTTTTACCCCATTCAGCTTACTACAACTGCACTAAAAACCTCTGTGCTTTATAGATTGTAATAATAACCTCTGTTCATACTTCTCAACTGTCCAGATTTTTGCCGAATGTCCAGATTTTTGCCTCATATTTTTGATCTGTTCTTCATAAAATGTGTGGTTTTCTGGCAAATTAGTGAGATAATCTGAGGATTGAAGTCACCAAATAATGACATATATTTGAGTTTCAGACTTCAAATCCTTCAGAAAATGTATGTTAACACAAACTCTTTTACTCTAGAAACTTTCTAAGTTTGTATGAGCAATATTTAATATGTGTCCCTATTTGTGGGTCTTTGATCCCCATTTTGTCAGGCTTTGCCCAGATTTCTTGCACTAAGAGGTTGAGAGGTACGCCTCTGCTCCCACATCATCATCAGTTGTTTCCTTCTCCTAACCTCTAATTTAGCAATAACCCATGACTGTGTGAGGGTGTATAAGTATTTACTCATGACTGAGGGAGTGAGGGGGTGGGGGGGGGGTGCAAGAGGGCTTGTCCCTACAAAAAAAATTAAAAAAGTTAATTTTAGCTTAGTTTTGAACAGCATTTAAGCAGTTTGATTAATTTGTTTTCAAATAATTTGTAACTGACGGAACTGCTCTTGACAAAACTTGTGTTGATCAATTGTCTTATAATACTTTATTTATATCTGCTGGACTGCACTCTCTGTAGCAAATCCATCATATGCATTAAATTTATGTAGCTTTGTTTTGCCTCATACAGATCTTTGTGCATTACTGTTTGTTCAGGTGTGTATTACTTTATCACATTAATGTTATGCTTAACTTTTATTTTTTTTGTAACTAGGTTTTGATTGAATAGGTGCCCCATTGGTCCAGTTCACTTACCTGCTAAATAAATGAAGCAAACTAAAAATAAAAATGTTACATTGAAGGAAACATATGAAAAGGGTAGGAAGAGAAATTCACAGAACCACATGGGACTTAAAGTATTACTTAATTTTTAGAATACAAGAGCCTTAATCACTGTGCCAGAAAATGAACTGACATGCTTCTAGAGGTTTCATTCCTGAACTTTCCCAAGGTCAGTATTAAAGTGGTTAACAAGCGGCCATAGTCCAGTAGAATAGTGATAATTAGTTTCCTGCCACATTTCACTCCATACTTCTGGTGCACATTTTGGAATGGGCATACCAAACTGACCAAAAGAAGGGACACAGTATTATTAGGGGGGGCTCTAAGTCTGATGCAGTGCTGGCACTGACAGGGGTCTGATGGCTGTGCTGGTAAGGGATAGCAGGAATAAGATGCACTGCAGTATCCCACATACCATGTGACCCTGTCCTCCATACATCTGTGGTACCATTGATTCCCTAGTGGTGAGGGCCGGGAGGAGTCAGCAGAGAGTACTAACTGTCCAAGACCTGCGTCATGCTATATCCTGCAAGGATGCCACATGCTGTCATAGTAGTATGACCTTTGTGTTTCAATAATAATAGTAAGGCAATTAGAGCTTCGACAACTCCTCCAGAAGATAGTGGATGTACAAAAAAATCCAAGTTTGGGCTAGTCCTCTACTAGCTGACCAACAACTGTGTGCCACACTCCTATGTGGGAGGTCTGCACTGGGAGACAAAATTAGATACTTATGGGTGGTAAGTTCAGTGGGAAGGCTGGTTTTGTGACTTCTGATTGAATATCACTTCACCAAAATGGCCTTTCTCTCAACAAAAATGATGAAAACACATGCAGACCAGCAGGACATAATACTAACCCTGAGCATAGGCACTCAGAATACACATTAACATACATGACTGTGCATATGTATATATACACACATGTACTTATACGCATTGCTTCTTTCCACACTACACCATCAACAAACAAAAGCACTGCTATACACACCAACAAAACATGCACACACAAAGTTTCATTCAACACTGCACCAAATACAGCAAACACCTACTGTTTTCAAACACCACATACCTTCCCTTACATAAATAAATCTTTCCTAAGGATCAAAGCTCACTCTAAATCTCTTGTGTGGGGGTTCTCCTCCCAGATAATATATTTGTAACTCTGGGGTCACCAGTGCCACTGGAGCACAGGCATAGTGAGCACCCTCCTTCTAGCATCATTTAACCACATTTCCACAATTTTCCAGCAGAAAACATTCACCACACCACAGGAGCCACCCTCTCTTCTAACTGCAGGAAACAGACTGCCCTGCTAACCACACCCACACCATCTTAGCCCCACCCACATCTGGGAATCCCTTCCAGCCACACTTAGGGCAGCTAACTGCTACACTGAATGCAGACAGAAAACTGAAAAGAAAAAAACACATTTCAACAAAGTAAGCTCAAATGCTTTCCTAATGGAAACATTAAATGAGCTCTGACTTTCATTGCTCATCACTCGTCTCTAGTTTAAAACACATTTATAACTCACTCCCGGTACACTCCCCATTTCTTCCTTTCCCCACTCTCTCATAGCTCCTCCAGTCCCTAGTATTCCTCTGCACAACCCTACAATATAAAAATCACTCTTTGCTCTAACTTATATAACTGAATCACTAATGCCATTTAGTCAGCCTTGTTTACTTAGTCACAGATGTCTTTTTATAAAGTAGGAACCCTACCAGATGACCTAAGTGACCACTCACTAACTGATATTATCAGACATGAAACCAACCTAACTTACCCAAGCACTTTCAGGACAATACGCACCAAAAAAGCAATTTAACCCAACCTTTTCCAGACAGAACACATGTAATGTAGAAATAATACAAAAAAAGCCATCCTCTTAGACAAAAAAAAAAAACTTTTACTTCCAACTACAGCAAACCTACCAAAAGAAACCACAAAGGTTTTGGACTAGCATTAACAAACTACTATACCCAAGGCAATCTATCACACCTAACCCACAAGACTCTAACCCTGAGAACCCCACACATACTGCTAATGCCTTCAGTTATTTCTTCACAGATGCCATCCAAACTCTTGCTAACCAGCTATCTCCAGATACCTCAAATATGCCTATTTCTACTACAAGCCCACCTCCATCATTTCATTTACACCCAATTTCTACTTCCTTTATTTGCTCCCTTCTATAAAAACTAAAACCTACCACCCCTCAGCTGACCATCTCCCAGTAGAATACCTGCAAAAAGGAGCTAAAGCCACAGCCTGTCCCATCTCCATTCTGGTTAACCGAACCATAAGTGAAGGAACTATCCCATCTATCTAGAACATTTCTCATATCATCTCACTACATAAAGGTGGGAACTCCAATGACTTTTCTTACTATCATCCTATAGCTCTACTATCTCCTCTAGCAAAAATAATGGAGAAATGCATCCATAAGCAACTACTTAACCACCTACTCCAAAATAACTTACTTGCCAACTATCAACATGGATTTAAACCTTTCCACAGTACTACCACTACCCTGCTATCCTTCACAGACTGCATTAACAAAAACCACAACAATGATATGCTTTCCTCTACAGTGTTTATTGATTTATCTAAAGCTTTCGACATGGTTAATCACCAACTCCTTTTAAATATACTGAAATCCCTTTCACTTGAACCTCTAGCCATAAATTGGTTCAAATCTTACTTAGACAATAGACAACAGGCTGTGCTATGGAATAATAATCTATCTAATCACCTTCCCATTTCCCTTGGTGTTCCTCAGGGGTCCGTATTAGGCTCACTCCTATTTTCAATCTTTATTAATGACCTTCACTCTGCAATTCCTCATGCCACCTGTATTCAGTATGCAGACAACTCTACAATAATTTGTTCAGCCACTTCGCCAACTGAACTACAGAACTTTACCCAACAGCATTCAATACAGTAGAACAATATTTTTTAAACTGCTGCCTCCTACTAAACCCCCCAAAAAACTAAACTTTTACTTTCCACTCCAACCCGAAAATCCACCCCAATAAATTTCACACTCATATCTAATAATGGCACTCTCATATCTCCCGACCCAACCACTAAACTCTTAGGAATAACAATAGACAACAACCTTAACTTTGACACTCATAAATACCACAATAAAACCAGTCAACAGAAAATCGGGGTCCCTCTATAGAATCAAACCCTTTCTTACACCAGTAGCCAGGACCGCTATAGCCAGAACTCACTTAATCTCCACTCTACTGTATGCTTCACCTATATACACTAATCTTTCTAAAAACAACCTGAACAAACTGGCAATTTCCTATAATAATATTGCTAGATTTGCCACTAGCTCTCCTTTTAGAACTCACCATTGTCTTAATCTAAAGCAACTAGGATGGCTAGAGTTTCTAAACCAGCTTTAATTTCACCAGCTTACTATAGCCCATAAGACCCTGTATCAACCCACCAACACTCCAATACTCACTAGCCTCATTACCCCTTACAACAATCTTAAGAATCTACGCTGTTCAGTCAAACTGCTGATCAATGCTTACAGATCCAACAACTTGGCAGGAGACTCTCTGTTCTCTAATACTGTTGGAAAGCACTGGAATCTTCTACCCTCTGAACTCATATCTCTGTCTTCATTAACACTTTTTAAACAGAATCTAAAACTATTTCTCAGTACACATTGGTTATGCCCCTGTACTAACCCTGACTAACTTTCTGCCTTTACACTAATGAATACTCTTCACCTTTATAGACTTATCCTTAAAGAACCAAATGACCATGTTATTGCAATTTAAATATATGTATATATGTATATAGTAACATCTCTTGTATATAACCCTTTACTGTTTGTGTTATGCTCACGATGAGTATTGTATTATTTTTTATTAACAACAGCTGTTTTTAGCTTGGACTGTTGCAACTTTCTATATTGTATTTTGTATGTGTCTTGGAGCTTTTCTCCCCTGGCCTCTACTAAAAATGGACATGTATCCAGTAAGACCAGCCCAGTCAACAAATGTAAAATAAAATCATTTTTTACTCTATACCCATCCGAAGGTATTACTACTTCCAGTGCTTCTAACTTTGTATGAATTTTGAACTGATGTTTTCTACAATTGTATAATAGAGTGCTACCTTTTAATTTCCTTGATTTGACTTTTTTGTATTTGCACCTGTATATCCGTTTCACCTTACTTTTTATTTATTTTATTTTGTTGTTTTGTTTTCTTTTTTATCCCAGTGTGATCCTGAAAATGGTCCAGCTCAATCAGTGCTCTACAAATGAAAATAAATAGAAAAATAAATTGCTCAGGTTTGAATTTCACTTAGTCATGCCATGACCAAAAGGGGCAATAGGTGTCTTGGTCTGACTTGACTCAGTTGTCAGTCATCTTGGTATTAACAACCTAAAAACTCTTCAGGAAGACTGACACATCCTACTGCACCTGTAGTCTTATGTACGGACAAGGCCTTTGGTTTTTATTAGAAGTAGTCTCTGGTTGTGGTGCTTATAGTGAGTGGTCAGCCTGAAAAAAAATGTAGGTGAAATAAAGAAAAAACGAGCATGTGTGTGTTTATAAATCCACCAAGCATCGAATCAAAATTCTGTTAATCTGTTTCCTTTGCAGGTGATCAGTAATATGACTTCAGAATATTTTGCCAGCGGTCTCAGGGATAAAATTACTGATGACACAACGCACCCAATCCAGTACTATGAGCCTCATTTCTACTTTCCTAACAATTCTGGTACTGCCCACCTGTCCTTGATGGCCGAGGACGGCAGTGCAGTAGCAGCAACCAGCACCATCAACCAGTAGTAAGTGCTTTCTAGTATTAACTTTGTCTGGCATGCAATAGTGTCCACTATTCTGTTTTTCTTCATGGATGACCTCTTAGTCCTGAACTTACCTTTATTTATTTATTTGTATTTGTTTATCTGAATTGTCCATCTAGGCATAAGTTGTTTCTTTTAGGGGAGGCCTGAGGAAAAAAGCTCCAGCTATAAAAACATCCTCAAAAGGTATAAAAAGCAGAAAAGAATTATTAGATTGACTTTGGGCAACTAAACAGAATTAATCCAACTAGAACACAGAGTATAGCATGAACAGAGCTTTACAAAAAGACAACAGTATATATTAACAGATAAAACTTTGTGTGGGTGATGAATAAAACCCAATACATTAATTATAGCAACAGCTCAAAAAAAGAAAGGGGAAAGAAATATATTTGCAAGAGTTTGCTTTGAAAAGTGAGGTTCGAGGAAAACAGTATTTAAATAATGTGTTGACTGCTGTAATAGTTATACAGCAACTTGCAGGGGGAGTAAGGTAAAAAGGTATGAGAGCAGCATCATCTTACAGAGAGGCCTCACTGAGACCAACGACTGGTGTCAGAACCATGGCCTTAAGCTCAATGCCAAAAAATGTCGTCATCCCCTTTGGAAAAACCCGGGTCCCATGAGCTACCACATCGATGGTAGTCCACTGAACACAGAAGGCGTTATAAGAGATCTGGAAACACAGGTTGACAGCAACCTCTCGTTTGACCACCACATTGCCACTGTGGTCAGAAAGTCCTTCTATGTGGCACATCTCATTACTAAGGGTTTTGCATCCAGGAAGAAAGAGGTCATTGTCTCCCTCTACTCTTCCCTCATTAGGCCAGTCATTGAGTACAATGCTGCCCCATTTGGCATGTACCTCACGAGACACCTACAACAACTGGAGAGGCCACAAAAGTACCTCACAAAGAGGATGCTAGACCTTAAACACTTGTCCTATATGGACAGACTCAAAAAACTCCAACTATTCTCTGTCTCATATCATCTACTTAGAGGCGATCTCTGCTTGACTTACAAAGCCATGTCTGACCCAGCTCTGTTAGAAATGCTATATCTAAAGAAATCCCATTCCCTCCACACCACATGCTCTAGAGACCTCAACCTCATTACCACAATCAACAGAATGTGCTGGAGGGACAGGTTCATAACCCAGAGACTGTCCATGCTCTGGAATAGACTTCCCATACATGTCAAACAGAGCACCTCACTGGCCCTCTTCAAGAGAAATCTTGATGAGTGGATGGGAAATAGAAAATTCACTCCAGTGGCTCTGCTTGACAGAGGTACTGGGAACTAAGGTCGGGTGGCACAATGTCAGGATAATCCTATGGGCTAGGCTTGTAAAGGCTACAGGGCCATTATCCTAGTGCACCTATGAACCAGGAAAACAGGTAAAGGTGCCAGAGCAGAAAGTGATGGTATTATGCATTGCATGTGATACAGACTGAAAGAGTTGCTTAGTAGATTAGCTGAGTGAGAGGGAGGTTGGGAAAGGTTGGTTAAGATGTTGAAGGATTACTGTTGGGAAGAGAAGCTGTAAGGCGCTATGTATGGTTTGTGGCTGGCTAGTGGGAGGTACAGAATGCATGTGAAAGGCGATAAAAAGAAAACGGGAACTCAAGGTAGTGAGCCATGAAATGCTGAAGGGTACTAGCAAGGTGTAATAAAAATCATGGAGTGGTGAGAAGAGTAGGAAGTGGTAAGGAAAGGAAAAGGAAAGGAAGTGGTTTTGGGAGAAGGAATAACAGACACAGGGCTGCTGACAGACTATATCAGTACAATGGCCACAGATAAGATGAGGGGTAGCATAGTGCAGAACACACTGTGTGGATGGATAGAAAGTTTATCTAGGCAGGAGATGAAGAAAAACACAGCTATTTGTTCATTAGATGTTTTAACTGAGACTAGAAAGATTTCACATGTGATACTTGTTTAAGGTCAAGGGGGGTGGAGCTCCAGATTTTAGAGATGTCGGAAAATATATAGAGTTGGTAGTGGAGTTGTTTGATTTATGTATTAGCTGTAGTTTTTTCAATATACTGATCTAAGAGGCCTATTTGATGAGTAAAGCTGAAGGATGTGAGTTAGACGGGAGCATTTTTCAGTTTTGTGAATAAGGTAATGTGACGTAAGTAGCTGGAGCAGAGCAGGGAGTGAGGCAGTCCGGACCAGTTCAGCTGCTTTAGTGCTACACAATAGTGAGCCTTGTATGTCACCCTAGCAGGAATTCTGGTTACTTTGGTGAGGCATCACTCAAGGAGGTTGATCTGTGCTGCCTGAAGAGTAAGGATAACAGTAACTGTAACGAGATTTGGAAGGAGGAAAGGCAAAGCAATGCATTTTCTCTCATTGTCTTTTAGTAAAGGTTTTTCTGTGCCAGGGTGCCAATTTTTGAGTGTTTTTTATTGCATCTTTTAAATGGAAGTCAAATTTCAAGTTGTCATCAATTATTGCACTTAATTCGGGCTACTAATTCAATTTTCATGTTATGGAGGTTAGAGTTAAGAGGGATTTCTGGGTAGAGTTGTTTTGAGGTGAGTAGGATTAGCTTGGATATCTGAGGTTTAGAAGAAGTTGGGAAGCAGACAGACATGTTTTGATAGTGGTAAGGGATTCCTGGGATAGTTGTTGCAATGTACTATTTTTTCATAGCACAGATCAGGATGGAGTCATCTGCATACTGGACGATTTTTGCATGTTTACTTGCTAACAGGAGGTCGTTCACAAATATACTGAATAAGAGGAGATGTTTTAAATTAAACAAGGAGGAAATAAGAAAGACTGTCAACAAATAGAAAGATTACAAGTGAAACCTTTTCCAGCGTTGAAGAAGAAGATGGAAGTAAAACAAAACAAGGTAAAGGAGCTGTCCCGACTTGTGACGGAAGCTTTGAAAGATAATTGGAAAGTATCGACCTCTAATAATGGACAGATGAAAATGTAAAGGTTCTGAAAATGCAAATGGGGTAATTCATTATGAGCAGGACAGAATATGAAAACTCAAATGTAGGTCTAATAAAGAAGAACTTGACCCCACTCTCCTAGCTTATCCATAGTACGTGAGTACAATTTTTTTGGATAAATAATTAGAAAATCAAGGGTACGGGTGGGGGACAGATTATAACAAGCTAACAGAGTTGATTTATTATCTTTACAAAGAATATTAAACATAAATCTTTGTTTTCTTTCCAGCAATGGAACTTCTTTTAAAAAAAAAAGTTGTAAATTTTGTTAGAGGCCCAACCTCCAATTGGATCTACTCAATAAGATGAGATTGCTATGTGTGAAAGAGGAGGAGTTTAGGGCTTCAGTGATCAGGGATGTTGACCAACAATTGGTGTTTTACCAAAACAAAGGGGGTAATAACCAATGGCAGGGGATTTTTAGATGATATTGCTGTTGTCAGCTATTTGCGGAAAGAAAATGATTTATCAGACAAGATTAAAGCAGTGAGACAGGATGAGGAGGTGCCATCAGAAAGGTCATTGAGAAGTAAAAGTTATTCAGAAAGCTCAGTGAATCCATGTGAAGGGAGTTGAAGTGTGCAATTTAGTAACACAAGGAGTCTTAACGTATGATTGGACAATTGCAAAGGAAGACCAGAGGTAATATGTTTCTTCTCTATATTAAAAAATGCAACAGTTTTCTCAGGGAAGTGGGAAATTTAAGATTGATGGGAAGGACATTTTTTGTTACTTTTTTCCCTTTATTTTTTTTTACCTGAAAATAAGCACTAAACACCTTAAGATGGACTTAGAATGCTACGGGCTAACTGGAAGGAAGGAAGGGTATGGTTATACGCAGTAGATGAAGTGGAAAAAAGGAAGGGTCTAGGATAAGAGGAGGTGCCAATTAGTTTACACATATTGATATGGAATGTAAATGGTCTAACAAGTCGCAGAAACAGGGAGCAAATAATGGCATACATTTGTAACTAGTCAGTACAAATTGCAGCGTTACAGGAGACTCATTTAAACGAGGAAGGTTTGAGGACTGTGATGAAGCAGATTGATATGGAAGAATTTAGTGCCTGTGAGGAGGGGGAATGAAAGGGGTAGTGACTATATTAGGCATTAGAAGTAATTTTCAAGTAGAATTCGAGAATGATCACAAGATATGAGATAGTAAGAGGTAATTGGGAAGAAATAGACTGATATTGATTAATGTATATATCCCGCCCAAGATAATGGTGAGCGAATTAAAAGTAATTCTGGGAGAATTTTGCACAGCAGCAAGGGAGAACAGTGATTGGAGGGGACTGGAACATAGTCACAGATGGTAAAGATGTTTTGGGGAGACCCAGAAAGGTTTACTTGGCAAGGTTCTTAGGAAAGTATATGAGAGTGTTTGGAATGAAAGATGTCATGGGAGATGAGAGGCAGAACAAATTTATGTACTTAAGTGATGGGCAGTATTGGATACGTTGTAGATTTCAGTGGAACATAGTGACCTTCTCATGGGATGGACACATATCCAATAACAATATCAACCTATGCCCCAGTGCTGTTACAGTTAAATCAACCATGAAAGGAAGGGGTATTCAGGCAATGGAGATTTCCTATGTATTACATGAAAAAAAATCAAGGTTTAAAGAATTGATAAACGGGCTGTTATGTTGTCAATTGAGAAGTTTGCAAGAGCTGGAAGATGAGTTAGTTGGGGCCTGAGAGGAGTTAAAACGTAGGGTGTGATGTGAAATAATACCTGAGAGGAGTTAAAACGTAGGGTGTGATGTGAAATAATACTGGGGAGGAGTTAAATCATAGGGTGTGATGTGAAATAATACCTGAGAGGAGTTAAAACGTAGGGTGTGATGTGAAATAATACCTGAGAGGAGTTAAAACATAGGGTGTGATGTGAAATAATATCGGAGAGGAGTTAAAACGTAGGGTGTGATGTGAAATAATACCTGAGAGGAGTTAAAACGTAGGGTGTGATGTGAAATAATACCTGAGAGGAGTTAAAACGTAGGGTGTGATGTGAAATAATACTTGAGAGGAGTTAAAACGTAGGGTGTGATGTGAAATAATACCTGAGAGGAGTTAAAACGTAGGGTGTGATGTGAAATAATACCTGAGAGGAGTTAAAACGTAGGGTGTGATGTGAAATAATACCTGAGAGGAGTTGAAACGTAGGGTGTGATGTGAAATAATACCTGAGAGGAGTTAAAACGTAGGGTGTGATGTGAAATAATACCTGAGAGGAGTTAAAACGTAGGGTGTGATGTGAAATAATACCTGAGAGGAGTTAAAACGTAGGGTGTGATGTGAAATAATACCTGAGAGGAGTTAAAACGTAGGGTGTGATGTGAAATAATACCTGAGAGGAGTTAAAACGTAGGGTGTGATGTGAAATAATACCTGAGAGGAGTTAAAACGTAGGGTGTGATGTGAAATAATACCTGAGAGGAGTTGAAACGTAGGGTGTGATGTGAAATAATACCTGAGAGGAGTTAAAACGTAGGGTGTGATGTGAAATAATACTTGAGAGGAGTTAAAACGTAGGGTGTGATGTGAAATAATACCTGAGAGGAGTTAAAACGTAGGGTGTGATGTGAAATAATACCTGAGAGGAGTTAAAACGTAGGGTGTGATGTGAAATAATACCTGAGAGGAGTTGAAACGTAGGGTGTGATGTGAAATAATAGAGAGGCTGAAGAAAAGCAAAAAGTTAGTAAGAAGTATTTTTTAGGATTAGAGAAAGTTCAGAAATATCAGAGAAAGGGAACAAGTATGATGGAAGAGGACATGGTAACATGGCAGAAAGCTAAACATAAGAGGGAGGAATAAATGAGTGAGATAAATTAATAAAAAATCAGCACTAGCACAAGTGTATTTTGTCAGCAGACCAAGGCATCGTACATTTTTGACACAGAGTAAGGTGGAAGATAACAGAAAAAAAAAGGTATTTTCAAACTCAGGGATCCAGTGTCAGGGGAGTGGTTCATAAAGGGTGAATATATGTTGGAGGGTCTGAGAAAATATTAAGATGGAAAGCCATGATAGTTTTCCCCAATCCTTTCTTGGGCATCTAGAATTACCAAGAGTTGGAGAAGAGCTAAGAATTATACTAATGCAGGAAATAACAAAGGAAAAAGTACAAGAAGTGATGCAAATAGGGTGGTGCAGTGGTGCAGAGATTAACGTTGTCACTTAACAGCAAGAGGTTTTCCAGTTCGATTCTCGGCTGGGTGCCTTATGTCTGGAGTCTGCATGTCCTCCCTGCATTCGCGTAGGTTTCCTCCAGGTACTCCATTTTCCTCTCACATTCCAAAGATGTGCGTCTGTAGCATTTCTCCCCAGGCCTCTGCTGAAAATAGGCTTTGTCCTAGTTGGACTTTCCTGGTCAACAAATGTTAAATAAAAATAAAATGTTACATAATAAAGATAGCCAGTGGAAAAATACCTGGGCAGAAATTGGCTGCCAGTGGATATTTGGAAATTAGAAGATCTAACCATAGAGATCTGGTATAAATAAATTAATGTTATCATGGATAAGGAAGAAGTACCAAATTCATTTCAAGGAGGCAGTAATACAGGTGACAGAAAAGAAGGGAAAGATCCATCGGACTGGCGATCCTACAGACCAGTATCAGTATAAAATCAAAGTGATACGATCTTTTTGGTGGTTATGGCCAATAGGGTTATAAAGATACTCCCAGATCTGATAGATCTTGATCAGTATGGAGTTGTGCCAGGGAGGCATTGACCGCATTAATAAGACATCGATTTTGCAATGACACAAAATGGAAAATAAGACTAAATTGGTCTAAGTAGACTTGGCAGTGGACTTAGAGGTTACTGAGTCAAGTTTAATAATGGGTCTATATCACGAGCCCAAGGCCTACACCAAAGTATCAGATAAGTTATCAGCACTGTCCACCCCCACAGAAGTAATGAGCGATACAAGAAAATGGTGCCCATTGTGACCATTACTGTTTGCAGTTTATATGGAATGCTTGATGGCTAGGACCATGCAGCTGGAAATGTCATGGTGTGGCTGATATGGAAGGTAGGACAAGATAACCCTGTTTGGAGAAGATATGATTATTTATATTGCCAAGCCTCAGGGGGTATTTGAAGTCTATCTAACATATTAATGGAATACAGGAAAATAGCAGGGTACAAAATAAACGAACAAAAAAAAAAAAAAACAAGGGAATAGGAATTAACTCTGTGACAAATGAACTCATACAGAAATCCCCATATCTCTGGGGGCATTATAAAATGTGACATTTGGAGACCAGTTTGGAGGTTATCAGACAGGTGGATTGAGATAACTGGGAGGAAACTGCTATAAAATTATGCAGAAACTGATGATTATGGACCTTGATATTATATGTGGGGAAACATTACTTTGTGCAATCAGAAGAAAAACATGGGAGAAGCTAACAAGATTTTGAAAGATATTGTATGGGGGGAGAATGAATTTAATGATGAAGTGAGAGAAACTATCTTTACCACCTCAGCAAAGGAGTTTAATGTTATCGGATGACCTTAAATCCTATTAGTGAGCTACTCAGATGAAGCAGATTTTCAAATTATGGAAGCAAAACTATGTAGCAAAATAGAACAAATGATTGGCTGGCAGATGGACGGAAAGTGGCCTAAAAAGGATTGGATTCTGGATGTGGGCAAAGAAGAAGGACCCTTCCCAATATACCAATACCTTTGCCTAATATATCACAATCAGTATGCTAAAGCAAGATAAAATGCTAAACTAGATGAAGGTCATGCTGCCAATAGCTGTAAATCAGAGGGGGGGACCAGGTGATTTACCTATTCAGCAGCGGGAAGATGGAAACAATCTTAGAAATGGAACCACAACACTGGGAGTAAACAGAACTAGAAGATAAGGTTAAAACCTAGGAGCAAGTGAACAAAAAATTCAGGCTAACAAGAATAGAGGCATTTCATTATGTAAGTCTGGCTGTAAAGTGGAAGATGGAGCCGAAGGGGATGTTGAAGAATGGGGGAGACCTAACTTGGTAAGATCTCTAACAGTATCCAGGCAAGAAAAGGCACTACTAGGTAGTTAAGTATGAAAAACAAACTGAAAATATGCAGGAAACATGGAATAATCTATTAGGTAACTTATTTACATCTCAGGACTAGGAGGCCATTTTTAGGGCTCCTATGTATGTAATAAACTCAGAACAATTTTTGCATGAAAGTGTTTGTATAAGTACTTTAAGTATTTTTATACTCCAGACAGAATATCTAGAGTGTATCCAACAGTGAATCCACACTGTCGGTAATGCAGTACTTCAGAGAGCGGGAGATGGGATCACATTATTTTTTGGGACTGTAGTATGCCATGAAATTGGAAAGCAGAGTTATAAGGGTTGGTGGATAGCATTTGAGATAAAAAATAAAGTTGGCTGTCAAAAAATTATTTCTCTTGCTGTGAAACCCATCATTGAAAACATCAGGATATGCAAAGGCACTTATTATACTATTAATCGTTAGAAGGCTACAAGACGAAGGAAAATGATAGACGCTTGACTGCCCCCCCCTCCCCCCAATTGGGGAGGGGAAGGAATTTATTGCAGAATGAAGAGAAAGTGGTGGGAAAATTAGTACAAGATTGGAAGCTAAATGAAAACTAGAGGAAAATAAACAAACAGGAACGTGATACAGACTAGTTACTGGGCAGCCATTTTGGATAGGTTGGAGCTGAATGGGGAAAGCAAGAGACAGAAAATTCAAGAGGTTTAGAGAACCAGAGAGATGAGCAGTAAAAGGCTGCACTGTAAAAATTAATTAAGGCTAATATATAGGCAGTTTATTGCAATATTCTTCACAGATAAGGGTGAAGCAGGACTAGATATTCTCTTATACCATCCAAACCTGTGAGTTTAGAATAATCAGAAAAGTTATAAAGTTCTTAGTTATATTGTTAATAGCTATGTGTTTGGTATGAATAAGGCTAGCAATGGGAAAGGATGATCTACATGATTAATAACAAGATGATTTTCAAAAATGGGAAGACGGACACAAGCATCATTTAGTAAGACAGAAAATGTGATGCAGTTACTGCAATGACTGTAAGAAATGCTATGTAATAACTTAGCAATGATTAATTTACATGCTTAGACAGAAAATGCGATGCAGTTACTGCAATGACTGTAAGAAATGCAATGCAATAACTTAGCAATGATTAATTTACATACTTAGACAGAAAATGTGATGCAGTTACTGCAATGACTGTAAGAAATGCTATGCAATAACTTAGCAATGATTAATTTACATACTTAGACAGAAAATGTGATGCAGTTACTGCAATGACTGGAAGAAATGCTATGCAATAACTTACCAATGATTCATTTACATGTTTAGACCAAAAATGTGATGCAGTTACTGCAATGACTGTAAGAAATGCTATGCAATAACTTAGCAATGATTCATTTACATGTTTAGACCGAAAATGTGATGCAGTTACTGCAATGACTGTAAGAAATGCTATGCAATAACTTAGCAATGATTCATTTACATGTTTAGACAGAAAATGTGATGCAGTTACTGCAATGACTGTAAGAAATGCTATGCAATAACTTAGCAATGATTCATTTACATGCTTAGACAGAAAATGTGATACAGTTACTGCAATGACTGTAAGAAATGCTATGCAATAACTTAGCAATGATTAATTTACATGTTTAGACAGAAAATGTGATGCAGTTACTGCAATGACTGTAAGAAATGCTATGCAATAACTTAGCAATGATTCCTTTACATGCTTAGACAGAAAATGTGATACAGTTACTGCAATGACTGTAAGAAATGCTATGCAATAACTTAGCAATGATTCATTTACATGCTTAGACAGAAAATGTGATGCAGTTACTGCAATGACTGTAAGAAATGCTATGCAATAACTTAGCAATGATTCATTTACATGCTTAGACAGAAAATGTGATGCAGTTACTGCAATGACTGTAAGAAATGCTATGCAATAACTTAGAGCAATGACTAATTTACATGCTTAGACAGAAAATGTGATGCAGTTACTGCAATGACTGTAAGAAATGCTATGCAATAACTTAGCAATGATTAATTTACATGCTTAGACAGAAAATGTGATGCAGTTACTGCAATGACTGTAAGAAATGCTATGCAATAACTTAGCAATGATTCATTTACATGTTTAGACCGAAAATGTGATGCAGTTACTGCAATGACTGTAAGAAATGCTATGCAATAACTTAGCAATGATTAATTTACATGCTTAGACAGAAAATGTGATGCAGTTACTGCAATGACTGTAAGAAATGCTATGCAATAACTTAGCAATGATTCATTTACATGTTTAGACAGAAAATGTGATGCAGTTACTGCAATGACTGTAAGAAATGCTATGCAATAACTTAGCAATGATTAATTTACGTTTAGACAGAAAATGTGATGCAGTTACTGCAATGACTGTAAGAAATGCTATGCAATAACTTAGCAATGATTAATTTACAGGTTTAGACCAAAAATGTGATGCAGTTACTGCAATGACTGTAGAAAATGCTATGCAATAACATAGCAATGATTAATTTACATGTTTCTACTGGTTGTAAAAGTTACCAGCATTTGAAGATGTACCATGCATGTGGATTGCACATCATGTTAGATTTTGAATGACTGCTTTCTCAAAAAAAAACAAATACAAATTGAAAAACAAGGGGCCACCTGAATCAGATTTAATAAACATTGCTCATTTTTCAACAAAAAAAAAAAATAAAATAAGCTGACCTGAAGTTACACCCACTAAAACCCTACTCATCTCATACTGTAATAACTCATAAACCTGCAGTGGTAATCATAATAAACTGCGTTTTCAGTTCCTTATGGTAAAAATATATAGGTTACAGAACAGTAATGGATATGACAGTCACAGACAAGTCCTTTTTTACTTCACCTTTCAAATAATAATTTGTTTCAATCACAAAATATCTACTGAAACTCCACAGATGCAAGTTATAAAACAGAGCAAAGGAGCATGCTTGTAAAGGTACTGCTTCCTAAAAAGCTGTTCCATATTGTAAAAGTCACACACATCCCCATGTGAAAATGCAGATATGCACTTTCAGGAGTCTGACTGTAAACACCACCACCATGGCTGGTATTCAAAAAAAAAAGTCCCTGCACTTGCCTAAATGTAAGCAGCCAAAAGATGCAGTTCACATGAATATGGGAGATGAGATTCAAAGACACGTTTAAGCACAGTGAAAAAGACCTCATTATCAGCTGATTTGCATATCTCTCAATTGGGTATAATTTGCTGCCAGTGCTAAACAGCACTTTTTGTGGTAATTACTACTGGCAGCTAGTACATCCCATTGGCACAAGCACACCATCATTCACTCTCCCACACATATGCAGACATTCATACAGATACACATACACACCCATACACTTACAGGCATCCCCACCAGACACAAACAGTCACTCAATAAACATTACACCCCTGAATCAGTCTCTTGCAAGACACACTCAGCCTTTCATACACCCACACACCCACACACACACACACACACACACACACACACACACACACACACACACACACACACACACACACACACACACACACACACACACACACACACACACACACACACACACACACACACACACACACACTCACACACACACACACACACACACACACACACACACACACACACACACACACACACACACACACACACACACACACACATCATCATCATCATCATCATCATCATATTCTCTCGGCTGTTCCTGTTAGGGGTCGCCACAGCGGATCACCTGTTTCCATTTCTTCCTGTCCTCTGCATCTTGTTCTGTCACACCAACCACCTGCACGTCCTCTCTCACCACATCCATAAACCTTATCTTAGGCCTTCTCCTTTCCTGTTACCTGGTAACTTCATCCTTAGCATCTTTTTCCCAATATACTCAGCATCCGTTCTCAGCACATGTCCAAACCAACATAATCTTGCCTCTCTGGCTTTGTCTCCAAACCTTCCAACCTGGGCTGACCCTCTAATATACTTATTCCTAATCCTGTCCACCCTCGTCACACCCACACACAGACACCTCTAAATTGTCCATGATTTTAAAAAGCATCTCTGTTTTGCTCTTTATTTTAGCCTTGTCCCTTAAAGAATAAATTACCAAGGATTGCAATCAATCAGTAATGACAAACATAAGAGTTTCACACAAGTTGATGTAAACTGTGTTGTTCTTTTATATTTTTTAAATGAATTTAGGGCAATATTTAAAAAACTGCCCTTGTTGTCAGCAAAACAAATTCTTATTGACTTTGTCTTAAAGTCATGAGCTAGGTCAAAGAGAGGTATGACAGTCATCAGCCAACAAAAGTAAGCTTATGGACGCACACACACACACACACACACACACACACACACACACACACACACACACACACACACACACACACACACACACACAGAGTCCCCAAGACCACTCATTATTTCAGACACGCAGACACACTGTAACATATATACAAACATATACACACTGCAACACCCCCCCCCCCCATCACTGCATCTTTGCAAAACTCCCCTTACACTTACCTATAACGGGGTTTCTCCCTATGGAAGTAATGGGTGAACATGGCATTTTGGCCACATTAATTAATACAGCTGTCCAGGCTAGATTATGCAGTTGAATTGTTCAACTGTGGTACTTCCTGCAGACATTTCCAGGGGAAAGCACATGGCTAATTAACATAGCCCACTCATCCAGAATGTCTCTTAACACGTAGCACAGCCATGAAGATGGCCCATTATGGTTTTTCTACCAACCATATTGAATCACTAGGGTAGGCCTATCTCCGAATCACTCATGTAAGGGCTTACCACTGGTAGTAGCCTTTTCAAATCACAGCTGAAGTTCTGACATTACTGGTTTATTTATTTATTTATTTGTTTTCACTCTAAACTCGGCCAGTGGGCTGGACTAAGGACCCTTTACAGTCATGATATATGCCAATTGAAGGTAATATTTAAAATATTTAACATACAGATTTTAGTTTTAGTGCTTTTTATGGGCTTATCATCAGAGCTGTAGCAGACTCATCTGGCAGGTCCCTTTTCCAATCTGGTGTTCCCTTCTCTCTTAAAGAAGAGAACCTGGTCTCAGCTTCACATGTACAAGAAAGCAAAAAAAAAAGTTTGTATCAAAAAGTGTAGCAAACTGCGTGCAGCTTGCTACAACTTAGACGTCACATGCAAAGCTCTGAAATAAGTGCTTTAGTCCTATTTATTTCCATGCCAGCATTCAGAAACGCCAGTGCAGAAATGAATACTGCACTTTCAGCAAATCTAATCTGGATTTAATGATTGCATTCCCTAACACTTTGACCCCTTTGCCCCACTCTAAGTTCATCTTAGCATACAGAATTTAGTTGCAATAACACAGAATCAAAATAATTCATCTAGTGCATAAATTGTATAATAAAGCCAGGAAACGTTTAAACAGCCTTGCTGAGTACATGCAGATGTGGATTATCACTGTTTAATGGAAGGGACAACTGAGTTTCTGAGCCTCTCCATTGCCTTGTTGACAGGAACATTTATATTTCAGTCTTATGTGATTAATTATTCTTTTTTGGAGCTCCAGTAATCTGTAAATCTCCTGATGCCCTAAGAGAGGGAATTCCATGCTGCCAATGTCAGCTTTATAAAGGTGGTCTGAATAATTAGGGTTTATATTCATTGTTAGATCTCAAGGAGTATCTTATGAGCCAAACTAACTAAATTTTAGGGGCTGTTGAAGGACAATAGGTACAGTACAAGAGCTTTAAAATTTAAGCAGCTCAAGTGGAGAGGGGTTTCTACCAGGACCCCATCACCACTTGACTCATTAAAGTGTCGTGCAGTGTTGTTCCCTACTGTCATTAAAACATCATGCGGTGTTGTTCCCTACTGTCATTAAAGCATCATGCGGTGTTGTTCCCTACTGTCTGACATTAAAGTGTTGTGTGGTGTTGTTCCCTACTGCCTGTCATTAATATGTTGTGTGGTGTTGTTCCCTACTGTCTGTCATTAAAGTGTTATGCGGTGTTGTTCCCTACTATCTGTCATTAAAGTGTTGTGCGGTGTTGATGTTCATCGTGCATACAGCTGCAGTCATAACAGATGGGTTTTCCTGCCGTCAGGCGGGTCCACGGTCGGCCGAATTATAAAGTCTAGGCCCAGCGTCGGTTGTCGTCGCTTCCTCCCTGACATCAGTGTGACAGGGGTATAAAAGATCCAGCCAACGCCATTTTCTTCAGCCTTTCTTGCCGCGCGGTGCCCGAAGCAGAAGCAGTTCACAAGTGCCGGTCGGCCAGCTCCTGACATTACGAATATTTTTCAACCGAAGTCTTCTTGAAAGCTAAGTACCCCGTTGGGGAAACTTTTCATGCCTCAGACCGATGTCAGACAAAGTTAATAATTGCATTTCTTGTGGGAAGCAAATACCGCATAAGGATTTTCATTCCCTCTGCATTCCTTGCCTAGTCCCAGACCATGACGTCTCGGCCTGTCGTTTCTGTGCTACTTTCAACAAACGCACTATTAAGCGTCGGGCGGAGTTCGCCCAACACTATTTTGGCAAAAAAATTTAATTACATTATGTCGTCGGATACTCCGACTCCAGTTTTAAGTAAACGACGCAAAGATAAGGACCGACATACGAGGTCTGCGACTTCTACCGACACCACGCCAAAACCGACTACAGGTGGTCCGGTTCTCAGTGAGGCGCCTACGCAGCCCCTGACTACCGACGACACTTCATTGGCGGTGTCTTCTGTGCCTGAGGTCGCAGGCTCTTCAGCCCACACCCCGACTACAGATACCGAAGCCACTATTGGTGGTGAAACTCAGAGTTTAGATAGACCTGCCACCTCTCAAGGTGGCTACAGGCCTTCCTCTTCTTTTTCCATCAAGGCTTTCACTAAGTCTAAATCAGCCATGCATACTATAAAACAAGCTCCACAGGGCCCTTCTCAAGGCCCCATGCCTAAAAAGCAGATGCTCAAAATGGCTGAGGATTTGATTACTCTTATTAGGGGTTCTCAACCCCCCCCCCCCGGACAAAAGACCCAGAGTGGAGGAAGAATCCCCCTCCTCGAACCAGGCCTCCATTATTTCAGAACATTCTGAAGACCAGGAACATTCTTACTCCCCTTTTGAATATTCTGATGCAGAGGAGTCCATTCCCTCTGTCTCCCCCCCTGAGGATTACTCCTTTGGGGAAACCTTACATACCTTGAGGGAACACTTACACTGGGAAGGCCAAGAGTACTCAGACTCCAAGAAAAGGCTTAGGGATTTCCTCTTGCTTCCTCAGCACAGGCCTCTGGCTATACCTCCTGTCTTAGACATTCTAGATGATGTGTATTCGGAGGCCTGCCTTAACCCAGATTCTTTACCTCCAGCTCCAGTCAAGCCTGACAGGTATTACCGGGTTCCTGACTCACACCAATTCCTATACAAAAGCCATGCGGCTGACCCAGAAACTATATCACAGGGTCCCAGTGGAATTAAGGCCTCCACTGCTAAAAATCCATTACCTTCAGAGAGAGATTCCAGAGCTTTAGAGAGGTGGGGGAAAAAGGTTTACACCTCGGCCACCTTAACCATGAGGGCATTAAACTGTCAGTTCCATATGTTAAAGTACAAACAGTTTCTGTTATCACAGTTGAGAAACAAAATGTCACAACCTGAACAACCAGACTTGAAGGAGTTGCAGGATTTGATACATAGTGCAGAACGAGTGGGTAAACATACCTTGCAATGTGGTTTTGATGCTTTAGAGGCCTCATGTAGAACTGCTGTTACAGGATCAGTCATACGTAGGCATGCCTGGCTCAAAGAGCAAACCTTACCAGATCATGTCAAAGCTAAATTACTAGATGCCCCTCTGCAAAAAGATGTATTGTTTGGTGTTAAAGCTGAGGAGGTATTAAAGAAAATGGAGGAGAAGGCAAAATCAATGCAAACAGTAAAAGATTTCCTACAGGTACAACCTCCACATTAAGTAGAAATTGGCCATCCAAAAATTGATCCTTTCCAGCCACGGACAGACCCCAAAGAGGTAGATACAGGCACCCGAGGGGCAGAGGGCAATCTCAAGGATCATTTAGAGGCAGACAATGGCAAGCAACCACACAAAGAGGTGGTGAGGATAGTTCACTTCCATTCAGAAAGCAGAACCAATGACTTTCCCCTTTGCATGCCAAGCAAGGCTCAAATGGCAGCACCTTTAGGAGGAAAACTGGCATTATTTTCAAAAAATTGGCATATTGTCACAAAAGACAAATGGATCCTGGACATTATAGACAGAGGCTACAAATTTCACTTTCACACCCTTCCAAAAATGAGAGGCATGCCAAACCTGCCACACAATCAAAGGGCGGAGGCACAGAAACAAATTTCAGATCTCATGGACATGAAAGCTATTCAAGAGGTACCTGTACAAGAACAGGGTCAAGGTTTTTATTCCAGACTATTCCTGGTACCAAGGAAGGGAAAATATTGGAGACCTATTTTGGACCTATCCATCCTAAACACTTTTTTACTCGTGCCAAAATTCAATATGCTCACATTACAGCAGCTTCTTCCCATGCTGGGCAAGGAGTCTTGGCTGGTAACATTGGACCTCAAGGAGGCATACCTGCATGTCCCAATCAGACAAGATTGCAGAAGATACCTCATATTTCTTGCAGGTTCAACCCATTATCAATTCTCTGCATTGCCCTTTGGCTTATCTACTGCGCCCAGAGTGTTCACGAAATGCCTGGCATCAGTAATCACCTACTGCAGACTTCAAGGGATACAAATATACCCATATCTGGACGACTGCCTGATCCAAGCGGACAGGAAGCACATACTTATGAAACATCTGGCATTTGTAATAATGTTGTTGAATTCTCTGGGATACACAGTCAACAAAAAGAAATCAAGGCTAATACCCTCTCAAACAATAATTTTCCTGGGTGCCAGCTTGGATACAAACACCCAGATGGCCTACCTCACGCCAGAGAAACAAGGGCAACTAACTCAATACTTCAGAAAACTGGCAACTTTCACCAGGCTGACTGCAAGGAAAATCCTGCAGGCTCTGGGATTCATGGCATCTTGCATCCTGCTAATCCCATGTGCAAAGCTGCATATGAGGAAACTTCAGTGGTACCTAAAAACCCTATGGTCTCAACACAGCCACAGTTTGGAAACAATAATACCACTAATTCCATGTCTTCAAAAAGAATTTCTGTGGTGGGCTCAAGCATGCCAAAGAAACACAGGTCTCCCATTCTGCAAGCCTCAAGCAAATCAAATCATCACAACAGACGCCTCGGACTACGCCTGGGGGGCGCATATGACAGATCGGTGCATTCAGGGCAAATGGTCCCAAAAAGAAAAGCACCTACACATCAACCAGAAGGAAATGCTAGCAGTAATAAATGCAATTATAGCTTTCAAAGACCAACTGCATCCAGGCCAGCTATTGATAAGGACGGACAACACCACAGTAATGTGGTACATAAACAAACAGGGAGGTACCCATTCATACCCCCTATGCAGGCAAGCCATGTCTCTTTGGAACATGGCTCTAGAATTACAAATCGAGCTTCAAGCACAGTACTTGCCAGGCAGGGAAAACACACTGGCAGACAACCTAAGCAGAAATATGACAGATCCACACGAATGGAAGTTGCATCCTCAAGTTTTCACAAGGATAACTCAAGCATGGGGAAGGCCAGACATAGATCTCTTTGCCTCCCACAGAAATCACCAATTGGCAAAATTCTGCTCAAGGACCTTTCATCCACAGGCCTGGAAGGTGGACGCACTCTCCTTCAGTTGGGCAACAATGACAGTTTATGCCTTTCCACCCCTCCCTCTGTTGCCCAAAGTTCTATTAAAAACCAGAGCAGACAGACCAAAGATGATTCTCATTGCTCCAGACTGGCCAAGACAACACTGGTACCCACTCCTGAAAAGCCTGATGCATTCCCCACCATGGATCCTGCCTCTAATGCCTCTTCTACTGACTCAGCACAACTTCAAAACTCTACACAGTCAGCTGAAAACACTCAATCTAGCCGCATGGAAGATTCCTTATATTCACAACAGGCCCTACTCTCCAAGGAGGTGCAGGATGTCATTTTGGAGGCCAGAAGACCTTCTACAAGAAAAACTTACTCCGCAAAATGGAAATGGTTTTGTGCCTGGAATGAGAAAAAGGGTCAGAATCCTGGAATACTGAATTTACCCCAAATATTACAGTACCTAGCTGAGATGCTAAGCAATGAACTTTCATTCTCCTCCATCAAAATCCATGCCTCAGCCATTTCTGCAGAATACAACACTGATCCTCCTTTATTCTCTCACCCCCTCTTAAGACAGTTCCTCAGAAGGGCTAAGAATATAAAACCCCCAAGGAAACAACCAGTACCTGCTTGGGACCTCAATTTCATACTAGAAATGCTAACCTTGCCTCCTTTTGAGCCAGCTTCTTCAACAGAACTGCAATACTTGTCTTGGAAAACAGCCTTCCTCCTGGCAATCACTTCAGCTCGCAGGGTTTTGGAACTACAAGCCCTCATGGCTGTGCAGCCTTTCATCATTTTCCATCAGGACAGAGTTTCCCTACGAACCAATCCGTCCTTTATGCCTAAGGTGGTATCCAGGGTAGCCTTGAATCAGGCTATCCACTTATCTACCTTCTACCCTAATCCTCAAAACAAAGGGGAGAGACTACTACACTCCTTGGACATTCACAGACAGCTGCGTTATTATTTGGACAGAACAAAGCCTTTCAGAAAATCAGAGCAACTCTTTGTGTCCTATGCTGCAGGAGCTCAAGGGAAGCCTATTTCCAAACAGACAATCTCAAAGTAGATAGCCCACTGCATACGCTTTTGTTACTCTTTTCATGGTAAAACTGCACCTGCAGGCATCAGATCTCACTCCACAAGGGCCAGAGCTACCTCTGCAGCTTTCATCAGGGGGGTTCCTACCAAAGATATTTTTGAAGCAGCCACTTGGAGTTCCATACATACCTTCTCCAAGCACTATCACCTACCATTATACTCAAAATCTAGAGCAGGCTTTGCCACTGCAGTCTTGCAGGGCATCCTGGCTCCTCCAAGTTCCACCTAGTGCCTACCACCCCTTTCTTAGCTTTGGGATTCTACCCATCTGTTATGACTGCAGCTGTATGCACGATGAACATAGTACAGTTTTGTACCTACCATAAATGTAGATGTTCGAGTGCTAATACAGCTGCAGTCCAGGTTTCCCACCCTCCTTCCCCTCTAGGGGTATTCTTTTATGGTGTATTTGCTTGCAACTACTGTTTTTTTTATTATATTGCATTGCATTATTACATAATTTTATGTATTGCCTTCCTTCTGAGGGGCACCTGACATCTGGGGCAAGAAAAACTGAAGAAAATGGCATCGGCTGGATCTTTTATACCCCTGTCGCACTGACGTCAGGGAGGAAGTGACGACAACCGACGCCGGACCTAGACTTTGGAATTCGGCCGACCGAGGACCCGCCTGACGACAGGAAAACCCATCTGTTATGACTGCAGCTGTATTAGCACTCGAACATCTACATTTATGGTAGGTACAAAACTATACTTTCCTTACTGTCTGTCATTAAAGTGTTGTGCAGTGTTGTTCCCTACTGTTTGATAATGCAGTGAAGCACCATATTTAACTGACAGTGCTCAGCAGGGCCTTTGTATTGTAGGGTGAGTTTAGCTTTTAAACTAGAAAGCAGTATTACAGTTTGAGCATTAGCATTTGATTTCCTATGGCTTTTGTAGCATCAGTTTTCAAGTGCCGAGTATATTTGTAGGTGAATTTTATCCACTTTAGTCTTTCATCCTCTGTATGGGGGGGCATGTACTCTGACTGAAAAACAATCGTTGCTGAATAACTGATAAGATGCGATTCTCCCTTTTATCTGTATTTTCAGGAGAGCCAAATACACTTTATGGGTCTCAAAAAGGAACTGCCATGAATTTGTTACAGTATTTTATTAAATCCCATGATGCCTTATTGCTACATAATTTCAAAGCACCTAAATGCTCTGTTTTCTGTTATGCGTCATACAGGAGGATGAAATGCCATTAGGAGCACAAAAAAGCTTTTTTGCACTGCTACAAACAAGGCAGAGTGTTGGAGGGGTGATAGCCCCCCTACAGAGAATAACTTAGCAGACCTTAACATATCATTGTAAGATGCTTGTGCTTATGTCGTATTAATAAAACAAATGTATGCAGCTTCACTCTGTAGTCACATTATTTATTTTATTTATTTATTTATTTATTGCAGTTGGTTTACCAGGATAGTCCATTGGGCCAACATTTAACATTTGACAGTGACAATGTAGTTACAGAGAGATATTAATAGTAATAAAAATACAACTTATCAAGTACAGAATAGCAATAATAACAGTTAATACATTGAAAGAAACATGCTAGTAATAGAACAAATGTGAATATCTATACAGATTAGAGAACAAAACATAGTAACTAAATAAAAATAGGGTGTAATAATTAGGAAGAGTTAGTTATGTGCTAGATATAGGAAAAGAGACTTTCATTATTTTACTTTTTTGTCAAAGTTTCTTTCTGAATTAAAATAACTGAAGATACCTCAGTTAAAATAATATCAATAATTGTTCAGCTTAGAATGGAAACAACAAATGTCTTCTGGGTTGCTTTTTTTAAACTGCAGATGTAAAGTAAATGTACAAAATGAAACAAAGAGCAACTTTGCTTCAGGACCGCCCATCCTACTCTAACTTCAGCATACTGGGGCTTGCTTTCTTTCAAGAAGCAGGGTTCAGTCCTTGGACCATTCCTCTTAGGCATGTATTTCTTGGAGGTCTTATTTTATTTATTTTAATTTAGTTTGTTTGTTGGGTTAGTACACTGATCACTGTAGAGGTCAAAGCAAATGTTAAGAGTTTATGACTGACTGAGTTTGCAGAAAACTTTAAATTTTGTACCACCATGAACTCCCCAGAGGACACCAAAATCATACATTAGAGCTTTTCCCAAACAAATAGTTGATGTCAAAAACATATAATAATACTAAATGTCAAGAAATGTATAGTCATATCCTTTGGCAAGCATGAATTCACTTGTAACAAACTTTGCAAACACAACCCTGAAAGTTGATCCCATAGTCAGGGATCTTGGAACGTATGCTGACAACAAATTCTCCTTCTTCACTATGTATCCACTATTGTAAGGAAGTTATTTTTTATTGCACAGCTTATATCTAAAGGTATGCCATCCAAACTCAGGGATATAATCATTTCACTGTATTCGGCTGACATAGGTTCATAGGTGTATACTAGACTAACATCCACTAGGGCCCTTATAAGCTTAGCTATGCAACCCAAATGTGATCCTCAAAATTTGACTTATATAGGGGGTGATTTACTGACTGCCTCTGTCCATCAGAAACATTGGCATCAGACCAGGAATGAATTTCTGATTACCCATCCATTGGTCCAGGTTGTGATTAAACAGGTTTATGGAGGAACTCTGCTTTACATGGATGAGGAGCCTGTTCCAGAGAATATGAATTATCTTGAAAACAAATCTGTCTCTCCAACATGTCCTCTTTATGTCATAAGCAAAATTAAGGTATTTTGATTTAGTAGTTGTGATGCTGTTTGTTTTGCAGATGTGCGAAAGGTTCATCAAAACAGGGTCCTGGGAAGTCTTGTACACTAGGGAAAGATCACTTTTCAAAAGTCTGTATGATACAGAGTAAAGAGTCTGGGCTATGATAAAATCAGTGTAGGGTATTGTGACTACTCCAAAAAGAGAAATTTGTGGTATCCCTGGAAGTCTCAGAACTAAAAACAGTAAGCAACCTATACTTGGTCCAAACAAACCAAGAAGAAACTTTTGCAGTGTGGAGGGTGTGATGTTCTCTTCCTGAATTATGTTATGCACTTAGTTCACTTAATAAAAATCGAACTGTAAAATATAACTGTAAAATATGTGCTACAAAATAATCAAATAGAAAATAGTAGGTAGTCCACAGCTGAGTTAAAAATGAAATATCCTTTACTGAAACACACAAACAAATGAGTTATATAGTTAAGTGTAATGCAAAGCATTAAAAGCATTCCTTATTTATATATAATCAGGTTGTTTGGAGCAAGGGAGTAGTTACAGAGGGTGGTTCTGTTAACAACAATAAAAGCATTAAAATCATGCCTTTAACCAAGCCTTCCTTCCCCCTTAATGCCATAGTGTAAACAGAGACTGTACTACCTAAAACTGAAACTGAAAAGCTAGAGACAAACTACAGTCTTAAGACCAGTTTATTAACACTTTGTATAGGCTAACCAACTAATCCAAAATGTTATTAAGAAACTAATTAAAAAAAATGACTGGCTGACTTAAAATCTACCACTAGACAGAAAAAATATTAATAAATATATGACTTTTAACAAAGATTGCTTTCATATCAGATAAATACTTCATCAGGTTTGTGTGTCAAAAACAAATCATAATATGAATGTGCATGTGTATAGATAGGTTTACCATCAAAATTACGAGTGAAGGTGCGGCGACCACTGGATGTTGAATTATGGTTGGCTGAATCCAGCCAGAATGGAAAAACTCCAGCTGTACTCAGTCACATATCGCTTACTCAGAGGTGATCTCTGACTGACTTACAAAGCCATGACCAACTCAGAATTGATGGACATGCCCCACCTAAAGAAATCCAAGTCATTGCGAGCCACTCGCTCTAGTGAGCTAAACCTCGCCACAACAATAAATAGAACATGCTGGAGGGATAGATTCCTGCCACAGAGACTCCCCATGCTTTGGAACAAAATTCCTAACTACATTAGGCAGAGCCCCTCACTAACACTCTCCAAGAGAAACCTTGACGAGTGGATGGGTAACAGAAAATACACCCCTGGGGTCACTTCATTGGCTCTTCTTGACAGAGGCTCAGTTAATTAATCAGTGGGGTGGCAAAAGCTGGCACTCTGGCTAGGCTTATAAATGCCCTCGGGTAGATAGCCCAGTACCTACCTATGAACCTATGAATCTGTGTTCCCTGGTTCAGTGAAAGCACTGTGCATTCGCACATATGTGGTCAACCTTATTACAAGAGATCGGATACAGTGTGGATCGGGAACTTTACCCTTTCTCCCACTGTAGTGCGGTCTCGGAGTTGGAATATATAATTTTCAGGAGGTGTGGGGGGTGCAGGGGGGCTTGCCCCCCCTGCAAAAATGTGTAGTTCATTGTTGTACAGTTCGTTCTTACTGCTGACAACCTGAGCATACACTATTATTGTGTAAGGTGCAGGGGACAGAGTATGTCGAATAATGCCAAATTCAAATTATTGGCATGAAGTTTGACATACTGACCTAGGTAGTGGTCCATGTTCAGTGTTGTGGGTCGGTAAAACGAACATTTTCTTTTTGACAGTCACAATTTTGATAGTAAACCATACAGATTTACAACTGAAAACCTAAGTAGGGTAAAAAACATACAAATAATTGCTAAGCTGGAAATACAGTGATACTGTCTTTCGGCTTTTCCCGGTTAGGGGTTGCCACAGTGGAACTCCGGTCTGTTAATGATTGGCAGTAGATTTTTATGTGCTGGCTTGCCGGGCCTAACGCACAACCTTCAGTGAAGGAACACCCATTCACGCATGTCGACACACAGAAGGCGCTCTAACTGAGAATCGAACGTGCAACGTCTAACTGTGAGGCGACAACACTACCGCAGCACCAACACCGCAGTCAAGCTGGAAATACAGTGATAAATATTAAAAATAAATCGGGATCTTATAGGTTCATAGGTTGGTACTAGGCTATCGGCCCTAGGGCTTATGCAAGCCTAGCCATAACAATTCTCTATTCCCTGGATATTTCTTCCCATGATATTTACTTCTCTGGGCCCCTGTCTAGGGGGTGAATTTCCTATCTCCCATCCAATCATCAAGGTTCCTTTTGAAGAGGGCCAATGAGGCGCTCTGCTTGACATGTATGGGCAGTCTATTCCAGAGTATGGGGAAGTCTCTGGGTCAGGAATCTATCCCTCCAGCATGTTTTGTTCATTGTGATGAAAAGGTTTAGATCCCTGGAGCATGTGGCTCTGAGGGATTGGGATTTCTTTAAGTGGAGCATGTCCAACAGCTCAAGGTTTGACATGGCCTTGTATGTTAAGCAGAGATCACCTCTGAGTAGACGATATGCCACAGAGTATAGCTGGAATTTTTTTAGACGGTCAGCATATGGCATCTGCTTTAGGCCTGTGATTCTTTTAGTGAGGTATTTCTGTGGCCTTTCCAGCTGTTGCAGATGTCTTGTGAGGTACATACCAAACTGGGCATTATACTTTATAATGGGTCTAATGAGGGATGAGTACAGTGGGACAATGACCTCCTTTTTTCTAGATGAAAAGCCCTTAGTGATGAGGTGTGCCACATAGAAGGATTTCCTGACTGTTGTGGTGATGTGGTTATCTGTTTAAGTGTGACATCTAATTAAGAATACAGTAGTAAAACACAGCAACCACCAACCTGTACCAGAACTTGGGTCCACTGAAAAAATTGTAAACCACAAAAAATACATAAAAGGATCCAAGGACGACCAAAGAACTCCAAAATAAATCCGTTTTTGATGTATAAAAGGTAGAAGCATAAGCGCTTTCGTAGCAAAGCTACTTCATCAGATGCATATCACAACTAAACAATCCAGCTTCATTAAATACACTAACTGAATATCACATGACTAACAAGCATGCATTCTTAAAGGCATATATCATAAAAAGCTCCTATAATAAAAAAAATCTGATGTAATATGCATATGTAAAAAATGTTAACTAGTTAAAGTACATATAAACATATGTAAGCACTATATGCTATGAATACAAAATCAAATCATTGCCTGTTCAATGGTTTGGCATTAAGTCTAGGTCTTAAGGGTACTCTGTCATTCAGGCTATGCCCATAATCTCCACGTAATCTGACTATCCATTTAGCTTCTAACTGCTCAGTTTGGTTCCTAATATCACCTTTCCTAATATTCTCAAAAATGCGTCCTATTACCATAAATTTAAAGAGGTGAGTGGTATCTGTATCTACATTGTGCTTGGATAAGGTACTAACTATACTGCCTTTACTAATATGATAGTAGTGTTCCTTAATCCTGTCTCTGAGTGCTCTATCAGTTTTTCCAACATAAAACTTCATACAGGTTAAACAGTAAGCCAAATAAACCACATGATGACTACGGCATGTTGCAGATACATTAAACCTGTATACTCTATTCTGATCAGGATGGTTAAACATACCACTACTGTCTATATATTTACAGGCTTGACAAAGTCCGCAGGCAACAGTGTGTTCATACTCCATTTTAGGTAACTTATTTTTCAGATAACACAAACATCTTTTTAAAGACTTCATATTTTTATATACAAATCTAGGTTTAATATCTACTACGGCTTTAATGTCATAGTCTGTGGTCAGAATATCCCACTGTATCTCAATAATCTCCCTATATTGTTTTATATCACTGGAATAATGCAAACATAATTTTAATTTATCATTCATCTGCAATTTAATCTGTGAATCACTACTATATTTCTTACCAAACTAAGGCCTAGCTCTACTATTTCTCAAACCAGATACCAACTCAACACTCTCAGCAACATTGTCTTGTGTGTAACCCCTAGCAGTAAAGGCTTCCATTAAAAACTGAGTTTGTCTAATAAATTCTGAATCTTTCACGTTTGATCTGGATGCTCTGTATACTTGGCTTCGAACCACACTTTTGAAAATATGTAATTTTATTAGTATATCTTACAATGAAGTCCCATATGATGAGAGTCCAGGGAAGTGCATTTGCTTCCCTTAGGGCATTAATATTTGGGACTCCATTGAGAGTAACTGTATGTATGGTGTTAAGTGTTGTTTTTTTCTGAGCGCCTTTCAACTTGCTGAGGCATAGCTTTGCCAACAGATGGTCTAGGTAATCTTTGTTGTTTAGGAAGATTGCTTTTATGTACCTCAGCGTACATTGCAATGTGGGTGTTGTGTGTGCAGTTTTGACAACCTGGTACACGCTTGTATGTGAGAGTTTAGCCTCCAGTGTCATTGTGTAAGTGACCTCTTGCATACTATGTCTGTTATAGGATTAAGTAGTCATTGGTAAACATGAGACAATTGCTGCATTGTCTCAAGATGCCCATATCTACCAGGCTGGCTACAGAGAAGTTAGGAAATTGCATATCCATGCTGTCCAGTCCTTTGATTGGTGAGGTACAAGGGGGTGGTATATCTTGGGGTTAGAAAGTTATTAATGGTACTTTGTTGGTCGAGACTAATACAGGCGCTTTATTGGGACAGATTATGTTAAACAGTACTTAATTCTGCTAACTTTAATGTTTATATAATACCGAATTCTACTAAATATATAGGTATTGCCACTCAGTGCCCAACTAGTTGATATAAGCTTGTCAGCGTGCAAGGTATTTGCTCTATATTTACTGGTTTGTAGGCTACAGTTTTATGGATCGATCTATAGGGAAAATTTCTTCCTAGGTGTTTGCTGCTACACAGAGCACTGCCAACCTCCACTGCTCAGTGAGTACCTCTGCACCAAATACACGGAATTTATCTTCTTTTTCTTTCGGCTGTTCCCGTTAGGGGTCGCCACAGCGGATCATCTGTTTCCATTTCTTCCTGTCCTCTGCATCATGCTCTTTCACACCAACCCCCTGCATGTCCTCTCTCACCACATCCATAAACCTTATCTTAGGCCTTTCTCTTTTCCTGTTACCTGGCAGCTTCATCCTTAGCATCCTTTTCCCAATATACCCAGCATCCCTCCTCAGCACATGTCCACACCAATGCAATCTCACCTCTCTGGCTTTGTCTCCAAATCGTACAACCTGGGCTGACCCTCTAATATACTTATTCCTAATCCTGTCTACCCTCGTCACACCCGGTGCAAATCTTAACATCTTTAACTCTGCCACATCCAGCTCTGACTCCTGCCTTTTTGTCAATGCCACTGTCTCCAACCCATATAACATAGCTGGTGTCACTACCCTCTTGTAGACCTTCCCTTTCACTCTTGTCTGTCACAAATCACTCCTGACACTCCTCTCCACTCACTCCACCCTGTCTGTACTCTCTTTTTCATCTCTCTTCCACATAATAGTACAGAAAAAAACAAAAAACTAACTAATGAGCCCTCCGGCCAATACAAACAACTATATTATGAGCCCTTTGGTGTGTTTCCCAAGTCAGATAGACCAGGCAAACACCTCCTGCCACAAGGTGAATAAACCCATCCTTCTAATGTAACAACACAGTCAAACAGGCCCATAAGTGCATTACTACCACAAACTAGTTAAACAGCTAGCAGGAAATTCCTTGCTGAAGGCGATTTCAAGACAAGTCTTACAACCATAACGGTGAGAAGAAGAGCAGTTTTTACACTAATACAGTGAAATACACGTATAAATGCAAGAAACAGTGGTGATCAGTCAAAATAACTTAAGCAGCTGTGATTTAGCAATTAAAAGTACTTAGCTTTGCCTGGATGGCACTGGATACAACATAACAGTTCTGGAACACAGGCTAGGATGCCAAGCTTTGCTGAGCTCTGGGAAAGTGAGCAAGAAACAATATATAGTAAAGGAGGTTTTCTAAGACTAAGTCTGGTTTGCTGGGTGGGCACTCACTACCATGGGTCTATGGAAAATAATGGGTGGGAAGAGTACTTAAATAGCTTATACAACAGACAAGAGCAATGAAAGAGAGGACACAGGGACTTTGGAAATCAGATTATCATAAGAGGCAGAGGCCAGAGAAAAAGCCTTATAAAACCACCACAGCAAAAGGGTGACAGAGTTGGAAAAATGATTAAAGCCCAACTAGAGAGTGATCCAGTCAAATAAAGACAGTATTGCAGATATTTCAGAAACGTTAGCTTAATGTCATAGTGGGGGTGGGACAGATACAAAGACCATGTGAACAGAAGGCACTAGAATGCAATTTTAAGCAGGTAAATAATCAGAAGAATATAAAAACTGTAAGAGCAAAATGGGAATACCAACACTGTAAAAGCAATGAAGCACTAATCCTGGAGTAGAAAAAAAGAATACTCTCACTATTGAAATTATACTACAGTTTAAGGCACCAGACTATGCAGAAATTTTCCAGTAATACTGTTTATGGAAAACATGCAGTAATAAATGACTAAGGCTCAAATCTGGAAGTAGCTCATAGTTCTGCCACAACTGTGAATGAAATTATTTGACCAATGCCTAGCAGGGTTTAAAATGCAAACAGCTAGCTTTTACAAGTAATTCCATTTGTAGAAATAGAAGTGCAGTATAATGTAAAACACAATCTTCCCTGTTACACCAGTCATTGAGTAGAACGCCCTTGTCGGATTGTACCTGTAAATATTTGCACAACTGGAGTAACCACTACACTTTCTCACTAAAAAAAATCAGTAACATAAATCACAAAAGCTATGCAGGCTATCACAAATTCTTGTTCATCTTCTTGCTATCATAAAGGCTAGAGTTGACCTCTGCCTCATTTATAGAACCTCAACAAACCCTATCCTGTCAGACCTATTATACATTCGCAAGTGTAGTGGTAGTGGTAGTGTGAGCACATGCTCAAGGGATCTCTTTTGCAACATAAATTGTATGTGTTGGAGGGACAGATATGTATCACAGAAAATACCTGTTCTTTGGAATCTTCTTCCAGTCCATATAAAGCAAAGTACTTCCCTTACTATATTAAAATACAATGCAATGGTGCAGTGGTAGCGTTGTTACCAAACAGCAAGATGCTCTCCATTTCGATTCTCGGCTGGGGTGCCTTCTGTGCAGAGTCTGCATGTCCTCCCTGCGTTCGTGTGGGTTTCCTCCGGGTGGTCCGGTTTTCTTCCATGTTACAAAGACATGCATCTGGAGCATTTCTCCCCGGGCCTCCGCTAAAAATTGGCTCATTACAAGTTGGACTTTCCCAGTTAACAAATGTTAAATAAATAAATACATATAATTTGAATGACTGGGCATGAAACTGCAAATTCACCCCCAGTAGGTTTAGTACCCTTGTCCCTTATGGAACAGGGCAACAAGTACATGTCCCAACATATCCTACCTCTGCCCACCTCTGGGTTAAACATGCTCAAACTATAAGGGCTAAGGACTATCATGGGAAAATAAGGTTACTCTTCTTAAAGATTCTCACAGATCAATAACCTAATAAGCTTCTATGAATCTATATGAGTCACCACAATACTGAAGCTCATAACCTTAGTACTCACTGCATATAATCATCCCAAACCTGCAAGAAATATTTATAATTCATACACTATAGTACCATATGGCAACATCAGTAACATTAATTAAAAAAGCTGAGCAGAGGCATTCTACATTCTAAGGGGGGGCAGACTTAATGTCCTACTTTATTCAGTTAATTCACTCATACTCACAGAGTGTATGTATGTATGGGGATGTCTGATGCACAGTATGCACAGCCCATATACTGTCCTGCATAGCCTGGCTGTAATACTGCATAATTCACTCATACTGACAGAGTGTATGTATGCATGTATATACGGGGATGTCTGATGCACAGTATGGACAGCCCATATACTGTCCTGCATAGCCTGGCTGTAATACTGCATGCATCATTTTACTCAGCAGTGTCTGCACTAACTCTGTCAAGGCCATAATTGTGGACCTAATGCCACCTTTTTGCCTGTACTGTACTGTACTGCACCAACTTCTGCCCCATGGTACCATTGTGGCCACTGCACGTTCTTCCCCTGACTCTCCATCCTGCTGTTCTGTTGCTGTTATGATTGGTATGTGAAGGCCTTGCTGTTTTGTTCACCTGCTGTTCCAGTTGTTTACACAATGCCATATTGTGTGGCATTGTGTATGCAATGCTATATTGTGTGATATTGTGTAAACAATGCCATATTGTGTGGCATCATGTAAACAATGCATTTTGTATGGCATGCACAACAAAGATCTTGCTGCATATATCTGGAATGGATTGAAGTGTGTCCCTTCTGAGTTATCTAGACATTGTATGCTTCCCCTCACTAGTTGAAATACATGCTCCACTCTTTTTGGATTCCACATGAATAGTGTTACAGGCATTTTCTTTCATGCTTTTTTTTTGGGGGGGGGGGGTTGGATTATGTAGGAGGAACATCCACCAGGGCATTGCCTACTGCAAACAGCACGCAACATGTTATGTGTGTCCTGACCCCAACTTGCCTAGTACTTGTGCATATATACATATCAGTCCTGCCTGATTGTGTGCACATAACAACAAGATGTTCATCTGGGGAATCCTCTTACAAAAAACATTGGTATATGTTGGGCATATGCAAAGTGTGTGAATAATGTGCACTGCCCAGGTGGTGGACTGAAACATTGTTATGCAATGACCTTAGCATTGCAGACCACCTTGCCAGCTCAAGACATAGAAGCCCTATCTTTAGACTTATACCAGGTTCTCTAACTGAGGTGGGGCCTACATCAACACGTGTACAATTTACAGCTCTCAGGACCACAGGGAAATTGGCTATTCATGGTGCTTGTTCTCTTCTCCACTGTCCTGGTGAACCTGATATGTTCTTCCACATGCTGTAGGATTATACTGAAGAACTGCTTTATTATCTGTGAGGATGATGTATTTGATATTTTTAGCATGGCCCTTGAAGGTCTCTGGAAGTCTCTGCAGCTAAAATAGTCAAGGCTTCACACAGGTTTGTAGCCAGATGAATAGGCATAACCTGCATCCCCCTTGATTCTGCCTGTGGGTGACTCAATTTGACTAGGTCCCTTGTAATGGCCCTCTCCACATAGAAATGGTCCGCAGTCTGTTCATCTGTGAGCTGGAGGTATGCCAAGTGCTGTCTCAGCTTCCTCCTGTGGTGGTAAGGAGGACTGCAATGTGCAACATTACAGGCAGTGGCTGCAATGGTCACTCCCAGTACTTATGGCTGCACTACTACTACTGCTGCAGGCATGTGCCCCAGTCACTGGCTGCAGTGGTCACTCCCAGTACCCATGGCTGAACTACTAGTACTGCAGGCATGTGCCCCAGTGCAGCGCACCTGTTTTATACATTTCTGAAGGGCATCCATCATTTTAATCATTTTGGGTTCCTTCATTTGCATATAGTTCCACATTTCCATGTTATTATACAGTCATTAACATGCACTGCACACCAAGCTGTTTTGCACATTGAGCAGTTATTCTGTCTGTGTTTTAAAATGGCCGACATCTTGTGCCTTGACATTACCTGTGCTACATTGCATAACCTATGAATTCAACACATTGGCTGCATCCTGTTATGCTTCCTTCCATTTTGTTTGCTTTCTCTTTACTTACAATGTTCCTCCAAATTCCTAAAGTTGTGTAAATCGACATCTCCTGCTGCGCTCACTTATGGGTCTAACTTCACTTGTCATACTATACTTCTCAACCACTTAGTGAAAGAATTCTGGACAAAGCCAAAAATAAAGTGAGGACAAAGGCCCAAAATCAGGAACAGATTTTATATATCGATCTTACAAACTTACCAAGTTGATAGAAAAACAGTTTTTTTTTGCATTAGCATACATTTTCTAAAGGAAAGGAGTCTGAAACTCAAATGTCTGTTATTATTTAGTGATTGCAATCCTCACTGTCAGAAAAAATATACATTTTATAAGAAACAGACCAAAAATATGAGGCAAAAATCTGGACATTCTGTGAAATTCTAGGTAATTGAGAGATACAATACAGTCAGTCACATAGTGATAGCGACAGTGGTTTTAATAAAATTGACTGAAGCACGAGGAGGCCCATAGTTCCTCCATACTAACACCCACTCATGCCACTTGATTTGTTAAACTTTGAGATCACTGTATGAGGGAGAAACACTGCAGAAACTATGAAGGTTCAGTGAAATTAGAGTTTAAATTACATTTCAAACAATAATCTTTGTGTGTTCATTCCACAGGAATCAATCTCCCACAGGCCCTGCTTTAGGTATAACTTTCATCCATTAGCATGACACCCTTTATTTTTAGCATTGCACACATAAGGATTGCAAAGACGTACCAGTAACACCATGGTTCTGCCACAGCTGGGGTAATTAAAGAAGCAGCATAAGCAAAGGTCTTTTTTCTGTCTGCTTTGAAGTCCCTCCTACTCCATGTGGTCCATATCAGTATTCTGTGAAGTCCCTCCTACTCCATGTGGTCCATATCAGTATTCTGTGAAGTCCCTCCTACTCCATGTGGTCCATATCAGTATTCTGTGAAGTCCCTCCTACTCCATGTGGTCCATGTCAGTATTCTGTGAAGTCCCTCCTACTCCATGTGGTCCATATCAGTATTCTGTGAAGTCCCTCTTACTCCATGTGGTCCATATCAGTATTCTGTGAAGTCCCCTCCTACTCCATGTGGTCCATATCAGTATTCTGTTTGCTTTATCCACTATTTCGAACTGAAGCACAGCTATGTACTTTGAAATCAGTACTGATGACTCTTATTCATATGTGCTTTATCAGCTACCAGGATCCTTCTGTCAGGGCTTGTTTTAATCCATATTTCCAGTAAAGAAACCTAGTTACTCATTCATCAACCTAGTCCCTCCAGGGTCTTGGGCCTTTTTACTACAGCTTAGAAGTCCATCCACACTGCAGTCTCTGCCATATAATCTTTTGGCATTTGAGCACCATTTTGTTACTGATTGTACTGATTTTTACAGCTAAATGCAATGAAAAACTGCAGTCTGGTTACTCAGCCCTTCTGAATGTCATTTATTTCCTTCAACGTCCCTAGTCCCTTTCATATGGGACGACCTGCTTTCTTCTGTATAAATGTAAATATCAAACTAAGCATAAATTCATCACATTAGTCCATGACGCTATGACTCCATCATTGCTTACAGTAATGCTGACCTCACTGACTTGACATCACCACTATGACTTCGTCATTGCTTACAGTGATGGTGACCTCACTGACCTGACATCGCAGAGAATGCACATCACCTCAGTGATGGAAAAGCTGATGTTTTTCCATACAAAAGAGCCATCTCTGACTTTTAAGTAGACTGGTGTGTTGATGGATAGTCAGAACGTGGGTGGCTGGTGGTACCTCCCCCCACTCTTTTACCTCCTGTGACATCCTCATACCTCTTTGTGTTCATGTATGCATCTAAGCTTCACAAAGTGTGTCTGTCAAGAAAGGAGTACCATCATACCAACTTGGATGGCAGAGACCAGGGTAGCACACCACCACAGAATGTTAAAGTAAGGTATACACTGTGTTTAGAGATTACAATGAAGTCAGTATGGCAAGGAAAGTACATAAAATGCATGTCATAACACTTAATTACTTACAGTTTTCAAATAAAGTAATTGTGCCTTACAAATTCTGACATAGCAGTATTATTAAGGTATTTCTTTCTTTTAAAGGAAAGTTGCTGGTAGATTCAGTACAATGGCTGTGATAAGTATTAAAGTCTGTATTTGTAGTCCTCTCCATGCTGTTAGAATTAACTGCTGTTTTTTATTTCCTTTCAGCTTTGGGTCACTGGTTCTTTCTCCGAGCACCGGAATACTGTTTAATGATGAAATGGATGATTTCAGCTCACCATATATAATCAATGGATTTGGGCTCCCTCCTTCACCCAACAATTTCATTGTGCCAGGTAAGCACCCACTTTTCTGTCCTTTCTGCCAAATAATTCCAAGCAGGGCCTTTACCTGGTGTTTGCAGTCTTAAGTGAATATATTTTTGGATCTCGGTTTGAAAATACCTTGATAGGAACTCAGAAGTAATACAGCTGCCATATGACCAGTGCAGAGAGCAGAGGTACTACCATTTGCTTTTTTTTTGCTGACAAAAACAGAAGTTAGGATCATAATACATGGGATGTATTTATGTACCTTTAATCCTGTTCTGTGATCAGAAGTTACAGGAGTGTAATAGTGCATTTTAAAACATGACTATTCCTTTAGATATTCATAGTATTGATTAACAAGGAGATATATGCATTACGTACAACTTAATTTGCAGTAAAGCCCTTCAGAAAACCCTATTTATGGAGAAATCATAGATGGGTCATTATGAAACTGATGCAAATATCTGAATGACACTGTGGACAGACTCGGTGCTTCTAGTACCCTAAGCACAAAGAGAAATAATGCCACCAAACGAAAGTCAACACATTCGGTATGAAAGCATTTATCTAAACAAAGGAGAGCTTCACTCTCCATCCGCATCTGACTACAAGCCACTCATTAAAAATCAATCAGATTTATTATTTACATATAAGTATGTTAAACAGAGCTATAAATGCTTTAGGAAAAATGATGCATATAGATATATCGTCTTATCCCAAATACTGCTACTGGCAATCCAAGTGCTATGGATAGTTGTCTCTTTCTGGAATGTTTATTTATTTATTTATTTTATTTATTTATTTAACATTTGTTTACCAGGAAAGTCCAACTGGGACAGAGCCCATTTTCAGTGGAGGCCCGGGGAGAGTTTACTATTATATCTCTTACCTTTGAAAGCCATGCCTTTAAGTCATGTTGTACCAGAGTTATTATTATTATTATTATTATTATTATTATAATATAGTGGTTTGATTGATTGCCAGCTCATTTATCTTAATATTAGGTACATTGCTCTTCTATTAATATATGTAATATTGTTTTGATTTACTGTCCTTGTTTACTCACTGTTCAGTCATCGTACATATACAGTTATAATTACTTGTTCACCTTTTGGCCTGGGTCCTTGAACTAATCCATCTGCCCATTTATCAAATAATTAAGTAAATAACAAGCTGACGTAATATAATGAGATTTATCCTGGCCTATCCTGTTCTCCAACATCAATGATACCAGTACATGTTTTGAGAATTTTCATCATCACAGAGGACACCATGTGGAATCATTTCCCCATTACAGTTAACACCAGTGCTGGGCTTTTATTCTGGGTATGTGTTTTTGCACTACATTGCTCTAAATAAATGTGTTTTTTGTGTCTCCCCACTAAACACACTCACACATGAACATTGTTTGATGGCCTGAGTGATAGTTTGCCTATCCTGAAGGGCAGCAGTCATTACATTAATGGGGTGATTTGCTACAGCAGCAGAATTATTATTTATTTCTACTCACTGATTGTCTGCTTAATGCTGGAGTACATCAGTGTATCAGTCCCTGGTCTAGACTGCAGAGTGCAGTGAGATCGTTGCTTTTTAGGGCAAATAGTTTCCAGGTGATCTGTCTGGTACTATTCCGGAACAAATGTCCTTTCTGTACATTCTGCAGTGGCATTGAAGACATAGCTGGATGATCATGTCATATTTGGATGGTGTAGTGGTACAACGGTAGTGTTGTCACCTCACAGCAAGAGGTTCTCTGGTTTGATTTTCAGCTGCAGTGCCTTCCGTGTGGAGTCTGCATGTCTTTCCTGCGTTCGTGTGGGTTTTCTCTGGGTACTCTGGTTTTCTCTAACATTACAAAGACGTGCATCTGGAGCATTTCTCCCAGGCCTCCGCTGAAAATTGGCTTCATTACAAGTCAGACTTTCCCAGTAAAAAGATGTTAAATAAATACATAAAAAAATAAGTATCCAGATATGTCCTTAATGTGGCTCTTTTCTGTGGCTAGACTTCATGGAGGAGTCTGTGACAACATGTACCTGCTATCTGGATGTTGCAGGAACATACCATTGTCTTTTCAAAGAGTAGAACATCCCATAGCCTTACTAAATAAGTTTTGCAGTTCAAAAACTAAATTTAACAAGCATTTGTCACTAATATATATTTGATTGCAGATTGGGTATATGTATATACGTTTTATCATTATCTGATGTTGCCTGAATGTTAAAAGTAAAAATTGAGAGACTGTGTGCATTGTAACAAAGGTCGGGTGCACACACTGAATGAGTGAATGTGAACATTTCTTTTGGAGCTGTAAGAAAACTTTATACAGCTGAAGTGAGGCTCATATTAATGCTGTGGCTTAAAGAATATTAATATCAGAAGTTGTACTTTAAAGAAATATCGTGTTTATACTATGCATTGCTTTACTTAGCTTGTATCACTGCTTGAACCACTTATCAGAGTAGCATGACAAATTGTTAAATAAGGAGGCATCAGGTCTGAACCTCTGCAGTAGCCATTATCTAACTTTGTGTCTGATTTCCTAAGGCCACTGCAGTCTATGATGATAATCCTTCACAAATATGCTTTATTTGCTGCAGCTACACATGACATTATTTACCACAGGATGCAGATACCTATTTTCCAGCTGATAAATCCTAGCCAGATAGCTAATTAAACAGCAATAGAGCTTGTATGGCATTTCTTCCCCCAAATCACATTGTGCAATTTGATAAAGATATTTTTATTTCTCCTTATAACTTTTTGCTAAACAAAGGAAACAGGAAAAGTTCAAAGTGAAGAAAAAAATGACTAATTTCTGTTTGTGTACTCTTCACACATATGTACAAGATTTCTGTAAAGCTGACAATACACAACCTGTTTCAGAAAGCGCAGGATACTCAGGAATCTCAGAGAAATATTTTATACAATTTTATTTATTTGCTGCCACTTTCTCAATCAAACAAGTGCTGCAAACCCCACTAGCCCAATCTTCTGTAACTACCCATCCCTCCTAACACCTGACCTTATAAAACTGTATAGCCATACTAGAGCTGTAACTCTAACCTTAAAACTCCCACCCATTCCCTAACTGAAGTCCTCACTCCCTTACCATTAGGCTCATTTTAACATGATAAAAAGGTACACTGCCATATTGCAGAAGACCATGTAAAGACAAGCAAGTCAGGAATAGGTTCATAAGTTAGTACTAGGTAGGTGCTGTTATAGACAATTGTAAGCCTAGACAATGTCCCTTGTTGAGAATCAAACACTGTCTCTCTTCTCTGTGAAGTAAACACCTTAACTATTATGTCAACTCTCCACCCAACTAGGAATTCAAAGACAATGAAGTCACTGGAAGAAGGCAAGATGCCTACTAATGTACCTCTGTACTATACTTAGTACCCACGGTGGATGACAGCAACATGAAAAGAGAGACAGCTGTGGGTATGGTGAGGTAACATAGCACATAGGCATGATAGGTCAATGTACAGCTGATAGAGCATAGTTTACGAGCATGTTAGCATGTTAGCTGAATGTCCAGTCAGAGATCTCACCATCTAATTTAGATAAATAGGTGCATTTGTCATAGGTGAAATTATTATGTGTAAGACCAAGTGGGTTGTCAGTAAAGATTAGTCAATTGCTACACTGCCAGAAAAAATGAGTGCTAACAGGTTGGTAATCATGGGACTAAAGCAGGCTAGGGTTATATGGTCAGAGGTAGTGATTTTTGAGGTCAATTAATAATGTTGGTAATGGCTAATAGAATTTAAACAGTATTGATACAAAATCAGTGCAAAACTTTGGTGATTGAAGACACAAGTATATGGAACCAATTATGAGTAATATTTTGTCTGGGTATAATTGGTTACATCTCTGTTTATCTATGGATAATCAATATTCTGGGTCTGTGTAACACTGGGAGGATAAATACATTTACTTAGTTTAAGATAAGCACTTTTACAAAATTGCATTTTGTGTTTACTAAAAACAACCAATGGAAGAGGAGTATGTGTGTGTGTGTGTGGGGGGGGTCAGGGGGTGGAGTTTGTGATCAAATTAACATAAGGGGCAGACAACTCCAGAGCCACTGGATTTAAGAGCAGACATTTCCTACATAGAGGTGTATTTTATGGCACAGGCAGTTCAAATGAGTTTACTTGGAATGCTTTCTAATAAAAATATTAGTCTGTAGTTCCTCCCAAAATTCACAAGTAATTAACCTTCTGTAGTTACTATTTATCACTAAGAGACACAAGCTTCTTAAACCAAGCTTTTAGTATTCAGATGAAAAGAACTTCAAATAATTCATTGAAAAAAAAAAAAAAACAAAGTGCAATAAAGCAAGATAACAATATGAGCAATACAAACAAAGAAGTATGTTATTTTCACACAGTCAATTCTATGGCAGAGGCAGTTCAAGTGAGATTTCTCAGGATCACCTTGAAATGTTTAGAAGTAAAAATACTACTCTTGCTCCTCCCATAATTTACATATTAATTACTTTGTGTAGATTTCTGTAAATCACCAAGAAGCACAGGCATTGTTTTCTCTGCTAGCCAAAAGCTTTAGTATTCAAGGAAAACGATGTTAAATAGCACACTGTAAACAAATAAAATAACATCATTAGTAATACAAACCAAAAAATATGCTTTTCCCACATAGCCATATAGTCTATGTCAGAGGCAGTTTAGATAACTTTCTTCAAATTGTCAGGCAGTAACTTTAAGTTCATTTTATGAAATTCTAAGATTGGAGAATCCAAGTATCTACATCTTCATAAAGCTAAATTTATGGATATAAATGCATGTTTTAATTGTAACTAAATACTACTTACTGGCTACAATTATCATGTAAGCAGTTGCCACTATCTTTAAAACTATTGAGTATTTGTCAGTATTTACCTGTGAAAGTGTATTCCACTGAAAGTGTCTTATAGTAACAGCCAAGCTATAAGTAAATAGACACAATGCTTACACCTACTGGGTCCAGTTCTGTGAATTCAGCAGTATTATGTTGTGGAAAATATACAATAATCAGGCATGTCTTTCACAATCGTTGCCTTTTGTGTCCATAACCCATCCCAGTCCCAGTCTGTTTTTACTGTGAGCATGAACACGTCATTTGCTGAATCATAGGAAATGAAAATGTTGCTCTACCAGGGAAAAGAGGTCAAGGGATGACAGAGAAAATCAGTGCAGGACACAAAGAAAGGTAAATATTAGCAGGAGGCACTAAGCCAAAGTCTTCATCATAGATGTATATATAGCAATAAGTATGGCAATAAAGTTGGACATGATGTAATTCATTTAACCTGCTTATGTTATATTGGGTGATGCAGGGAAAGTTTCTTCACACTTTGCAGTTTTGCAAATGCTTATTTTTTAAGGCCAGGTATAAGATACAAGAAGAGTAGAACATTCTGGAGTGACTATCAGACATGAAGTATTTTCTTTTCCCACCAGGTAAAAGGCCCTTATCATCCATGTGTCCAGCTATTTTAATAGATAAGAATAAGCAGGTCAAGATGGTTGTCGGAGCATCGGGTGGCACAAAGATTACATCTGGAACAGCACTGGTACGTAAGTACGAACTAACCAGAAACATGGAATAATTACAGTGTCACCTCGCTCGTGTTTATCTCAGTCATGTCTGTCTGCTGCGAACCATTCAGATTAACTAATGACCTCCACAGGAAATATATGTAATAAAACCATTCATTTTGAGAGCTTTGATGCTTGAGGACTGTCATCTTGCATTAATACCAACTTTTGTAATGTTGTTATTCTCTTACAGGTGATAATGAATTCTCTGTGGTTTGATTATGATGTAAAGAAAGCTGTGACAGAACCTCGTTTACACAATCAGCTTTACCCCAACAGTACTCAGGTGGAACCAGGCATAAGTGAGGTGGGTGACTTTTTTAAATATTAAGTACCTGCAGTAACGAACCTGTGTTAGCCCATCAGAGAGCTACTGGGCTGCCACAAGGCAGTTAATGGAATTTAATTCTTAAAGGGATGGGAGTTGCTGTATCCCTTTTCATAAAGCATTATCTTGTCATGCATATGATTTTGTGAGATGCACATGAGTCTAGCCTAGAAGATTTGGTAATCATTTTACCATATAATCTGTTAACCATGTCGATATCTGCTAAAGTGAGTCCCAAAATATGGAGATTGAATGGCTGAACAAATGGATTTATATATACTAAGTCCAAGATGGTTATTTCTAAAAACATTCCCTTTTCTCCAAAGTATGAAGATACCAGATTTGGTATATATAGGTCTGGGGTGTGGGGGGCTTGCCCCCCCAGATTGGCAGGTGCAAAGAAGTTTAAAGGAGAATGATGGATAAAAGTCATTAATGACATCATCAGTTTTTATGTCACATACAAATACTACTGCCTCTGTACTTTGCTTCTGCTCGCTTTTTGGAGTATCATATGTGAATTTCATGAAGGAATCATTTCTTTATACGTTCTTCATTCAGTATTGCATCAGTATTAATATTTTCGTCATGAGGGACTTTTTGCAGAAATAGATATTCCTGTGTGTGCCGGTACCAACTTTTAGTGGATGTCGAGTACTGTGAGGTGACAAGGTGCACGAGCTGATGTTAGATGGGCAGGGATTATGCTTCATGATTGTGTAAAGTCACATGCGTATGGCTCCATTTTGCCTTTTCTATACATTGTCAGCTTAGAGAATAATTGAGGTTATCTGTGCACTCCTCAGGCATTCTGGGGATTGCTGGGGACGGCTGCAGATTCTGCCTGTATCCCCACCTCATTTACATAAACCCAAGGTTGAGTCAATGACTGCCTGAGGCCTGGTTACATGGATAAGTTGCCTTACATGTTCATGTATTACCACAACCAAAAAAAGGCCTAATTTGCAAACAATGCATAAATGACTATGATCTTAGATGAATACGCTGGACACCGCCATATTAACTTGAGGTTACTTGAGTTAGGCAGCAAATAGCTTAGGAAACCGTGGACTTTTTAAAATAAGAAAAATAATGGGAATATTGCAAATTAATATGAAACGGTTCAAAATGATGTAAGACTACTGAGTTTACTTTACTGAGGTGATGGGCATACTACAATGGCTTATGTGAATACTGTAAAACTCACTGTTGTAAATGGAAATTCATTATAGCAGTAGCATGAATTTATCACAGCTATCCCAGGAAGCATGTAAAGCTTTGATCACCCAGCAGTAAAAGTGCCATGACATTGTTAAGACTCAGAGCACTGCTCAGACAGTCAGCTAGAAATGGTCATGCCATGTAGCCATATACTACTGCCACTTCACCCTCATCAATGCACACATTTTATTTGTCTCTGAGACCACAAATTATTGCGTATGACAAAATTAAATACTTTGCTGTGCAGTACCTTAACTGACAACCCAGTTCAAAATGAAGAAACATTGCGTAATATTAGCAATAATATGATATATTTTCATTCAATTCCAAGGTATAAACTCATGTTAAATACTGAGTGTGTGTGTGTGTGTGTGTGTGTGTGTGTGTGTGTGTGTGTGTGTGTGTGTGTGTGTGTGTGTGTGTGTGTGGAGGGGGTCAGATTATAAGTAACAGAAATGCAACTTTTTTACTAATTGCACCACTTCCGGACATTCAATACTTGCATACTTACATACACAAGCTCACTAGAATATATTGTGCAAAATAGTTAAAAATGTGGTTATTCCTTATATGATGTCTTATAACATTACTAAACAGGAGTCAGTGAGCACTCAGGCATAACTTTTACAAACAGTAATATCAGTACCTATTCTGAAATAAAAAAAATAATTATTTAAAGACAAGAAGGAATGTCAGATGAACAGTGACAGCAGCGTAGCCCACAGATATTACTGCTTGAATTAATTATACTCTATAGGCGGTATTCATAGTCCAGCCCTTTGTTGTTGCATAGTGGTAATCTGCAAACAGCAGCTATGCAAATATGCAAATGTAGTCAGCATATGTTATTCATTGTGGCTGCAAAAAACACAAATGTGATGATAAATAAGCCTTCTTAAAGTATTTTAGGATAAGTATTAAGGGGAGATATTAAGTGGACAAGGCACCTTAGACAATGGCTTATTACTGTGATTCATAGAGATAAATGTTAAAGGGCCTCATTTGCATACAGAACTTGTAAATGGACTTGAATTTACAAGAATAAGCTGCATATTAACTTGGGATAGCTGGAGTTCTGCAGAACACTATTTAGGAAACTGCAGACTTTGAAAAGTAACAAAAATAAAATTCTGGTAAGATTATTGAGTTCATTGCAAAAAATGTTTGCCATTTACTGGTCATGTATATATTGTCAAACTTCTGAAGTAGTCACTGAGGAAATGGTGTCATTTTAGTACTTGTGCATACATGGTTAAACTACTGAAGGGATTGATGGTGAAAAGGTGTCATTTTAGTGCCATGACTGACAGGGCCGGCCTTTGGTGAACTGGAGCCCTAGGCAAAAGAGCTTCACAGTGCCTCTCCACACCACCTGGTACCCCCATCCTGGTCTACATACACCATCCAGATTACTTTTTTCTTCCTTTTTCTCACAGTTTGTCTTACTCTTCAGTTTTTCTATACTCCCTCAACACATTTTAAATAAACCATTTCTTTACTACAAAAAATAAGCAAATAAGTATTGGAAAAGTGCCCCTGCTAGAGCAGCACCCTAGGCAGACACGTAGTTGACCTATGCCTAAGGCCAGCTATGATGATTGAACTACGGAAGTAATCAATTAGGAAATGGTATCATTTTAGTGCCGTGACTAAAACACTGAAGGGATCGATTAGGAAATGGTATCATTTTAGTGCCATGACTGAAATACTGAAGGGATCGATTAGGAAATGGTATAATTTTAGTGTTGTGATTGAAATACTGAAGGGATCGATTAGGAAATGGTTTCATTTTAGTGCCGTGACTAAAATACTGAGGGGATCGATTAGGAAATGGTATCATTTTAGTGCCTTGACTGAAATACTGAAGGAATCGATTAGGAAATGGTATCATTTTAGTGCCATGAGTGAAATACTGAAGGGATCGATTAGGAAATGGTATCATTTTAGTGCCATGACAGAAATACTGAAAAGATCGATTAGGAAATGGTGTCATTTTAGTGCTTGTACATACTTGGTCAAACTACTGAAGGGATTAATTGGGAAATGGTGTCATTTTAGTGCCATGACTGAAATACTGAAGGGATCGATTAGGAAATGGTATAATTTTAGTGCCGTGACTGAAATACTGAAGGGATCGATTAGGAAATGGTATCATTTTAGTGCCGTGACTGAAATACTGAAGGGATCGATTAGGAAATGGTATAATTTTAGTGCTGTGACTAAAATACTGAAGAGATCATTTAGGAAATGGTATCATTTTAGTGCTTGTGTATACATGGTCAAACTACTGAAGTGATTAATTGGGAAATGGCGTAATTTAAAAGCCTGTGCATATACTGACAAACTACTGAAGCGATCTATGGGGAAATGGTATCATTTTAGTGCTTGTACATACTTGAACATAGTACTGAAGGGATTGCTGGGGAAATAATTAATTTTGATGTCATCAAAGTGCTTGTGAATATGTGGACAAAATACTGAAGAGACCACAGGGAGATATAATCCAGATAGGTTATGTAAGTGCTTGTGTATACATGGTTCACCGATTTCAAAGTAGATACAAAACACTCACCAATTCTTTTAAAAATGGATGTGTGTATGGTACGCCTATTGGACTACAGATCACAAGGACACTTCATTAACATACACTGCTTCACACAATTTCCACTTGCATCTCATTATGCTTAATTTCCTTACACTCATTTGCTGGCATTGTGCATTACTATAAATGGCCTGTGCGAATCACTAGCTAGCTATGCTCACTTGCAAACATCACACATGACCCTAGTGCATTCACTCAGTGACCGAGAATACCAGTGTATGTGTTTTAAAGAAAGGAAACACTAACCTGAATAGCATGGTCCATAGCTCTGGACTGGATGCCATCACTTTACCTGAGCACATGTATGCTATGCATGAGCCTGATGCTTGGGATCCCTTACTACTGCTGCCAGCTGGTCACCACTGGTCATAGTAAGATTGGAACTGGGAGCTGCAGTGACAGCATGGGTCACTTCACCACCCAACCAGTGCATGATCATCTTGTGCAGAATGAAACATGCAGTAAACATTCTGCATGCTGTAGCTGGGTCACACTGAAGGGCACCTCCAGACTCCTCGAGACACCTTAAATGACTCTTCAAGAGGCCAAAGATCCTGTCAATGAAAATACAGGTTTGGGACAGGCCTGCATCACCTGAAAGAAACAAAACAAAGAGAGAAATGAGGGGGATAAAACAAAGAAAAAATGTTTTAGTATTCAGCAATACATTTTACCATGAATAACTACTTAAAAAATAAAAAAAGAAAAACAAATTCCACTTACCAACAAGATGACCACTGGGCATCCTCCTATTCAGGAAAAGGTGGTACAGTGAAACAGTGGTCAGATATGACAATATTGGATAGAGTTGCTGGTGATGCACTCCCATGAATTACACACTGTCTGGCTTAACAAGCTCAATGCCCACAACAGAGCTTCAGGCAGAGGATATTGTAAGGGGTGCTGGAAAGGTGCTATTGTGTCTCCCCCTCTAACATGGTTAGAAGCCTCCCTCTACATTTACAACTTAGCTTTCTTATGTAGTACCACTATTACATGACATTTCCATAGGAAAATCCACTCCCAGCTTTTTCTTGCTCCTCTTTTCAGTGGTTGTCTCAAATAGCTGTCCTGTGGTGCCTATGGTTACATTATACCCCCACCCACCACTGTAATGCTTTTCCATATACCTTGTAAATTTTTTCTGCTTTGTACAACAAAGCTGCTGGTAGGTAAAACAAATGTTTTATTACAAGGTAGTTACTAGGGCTGTTTTAGCCTCAAATCTTCATTAAACCCAAAACACACAGTCAACAAAATCTTCTGAAAATGCCTCCAGAAACACGTCTTAAATTTTCTCCCTTCAAAACCTTAAAAGAGGCACCTTTCCTTCAAAATAAGCATGGCCCACTAATATCAGCAGTAGTTATGCATGCTCCCAGCTAAGCACATTCCCAGTGTCACTGATGTCAACAAGTCAGAATTGGTAACAAGCTTCTACACTCATCCTACTTAATTTGAGTAGAAGGCCATCAGTGAATTGACCTAGGAGATTGTGGACCAAATCTAGACCCAGACATGCACACATATAGATATGTATGTATGCTGCTATTTTATTCTGATTCCCGCATATGATAACATCATGAATTGTAGATAGGGGTTCAATAACTATGATTTCACTGGTTAAGACAGCAATAAGCCACCTGCAGAGTTCACAATGAAGTATAACATGATTTCTCCAATATATGCAATGATAGTCCATCAGGACATGTACGCATCCCTAGTGAGTGTATACTATCTCTTTTTCTAAGTCTTCACTAAGAGGTCTCATACAACAAAGCATCCTGCATCCCCATCTACTCATTCTTACAGTCCGTATCATCTCTGAAGATGAAATTCCCCCTTCCCCGTCTGGCCTATGAACACAGGCTATTGTCATTACAGATGGATTTAGTGCAGTTACTTCCATTAAAATTGCCAGTGTAGCTTTAGCCAGGCAATACTTTTTAATGTCTTATTGTTAATTTTACCAGCATTTGCTCACTTGTCAGATGCCATATGTGCCTAAAAAGTGGAGACTGACCGATCTTCCTTCATAGAGCACAGCTTGCAGTCACTACATCTGACCTCAATATTGCAGGAGTTCTGTCACAACACCCTATACCTACAAGTTTACTGAGACTTTTGTCATTGTTTCATAGCCTGCAGTCACTACATCTGACCCCAATATTGCAGGAGCTATGTCACAATGCCCTACACCTACAAGTTTACTAAGACTTTTGTCATTGTTTCATAGCCTGCAGTCACTACATCTGACCTCAATATTGCAGGAGCTCTGTCACAGCATCCTACACCTACAAGTTTACTAAGACTTTTGTCATTGTTTCATGTAAGCATGTTTAATATTAAGAACCTTGCTGCATATTAACTTTAATCAGTTAAATACATACCTACTCTGTGATTGAAAGGCCCCTTGCTAAGTTGGCCACTGTCTCCTTTTGCTTGACCAGTAGACCACATTGAATATGCCAGGCATTTAGTCTCAGGAAATGATAGAAAACCTGTTTTTACTTGCATCTTTTTGTTAATTGCTTTGTTCTAGCCATAAGGTGATTCATCACAGTTATACATTCACCTATAAATTGACTTGAGGGTGGGAAACTTGCTTGACTTTGCTTGATTCCCATACCCTACCCCTAATTCCCACTCACTCCTCTAACTCTAATATTATATGTCCTACATATACATTTCACTTGTGACTCTTAATTTCAAAGCCCTCCCCAAATGACCTTACTACTCCTATATATGCACTTCTGTTTTTTGTTTTCTACTTCCTTATTTCTTTAATTTTTATCTTTATTCCCAGCTATGTTTCTGCTTCTCACACTGCTTTGCACAATATCCATTTATAATCACACTCTCCCTAATAGTACCTAACTATTTCACATTGTATCCTTTTCTTTTCCCAAATAAACCTTCGTTTTTCTTATTTTGACTACATCATTATACTCTAGGCTTTAATACTCCTCTATTCCTTATATTCCAGAGAAGATACTAGGATAACCTACCTCTCTACTTTTACAGAAAATAATCCTGTCCTTACCTATCCTCTTCTACTGTTCAGACTGCACCATCATTGAATCTCCTGCTGTCCTGCTACTTCTTGTTTCCTTCTTCATTGCTACTTCCCCAATACCTGACATCTATAACATATATATTCCTGTAATTAATTGTGCTACTCTTCAGCTTATCCTATATTCTTCGTGTCCTACTCTGCTGTTATCCTACCATTAATGAATACTATATTGCAACATCTCTCCAACTCTGTCCCAACCACCTCTTCATACTTCCTCTTTACACTGTCCACACATTGCACCAAACCTATTGCACCTCATCTTTATCCCAAATATAGGCTAATGAGATGCACAGCAACACACACCAAAACAAAGTGCAAGACTCCTCTCCAAAAACAAGTATGCACTATTCCCATATATACTAAAATCCTTCTAAGTGGAGATCTTTACCCTAATCCTGACCCTACATATCATAGTGAACACAAAGATAGTTTTGCTCTACATACTTCTATAACCCAACAACTGCCAATCCCCAACCCTTGTGATCTATTTTTTTTGCAATAAATGTTAGAAGTATAGGAAATAAAACTGCTGAACTACATGCCTGCATTACCCAACATAAGCCTAATGTTCTTCTGTAACTGAAACTTGGCTTAAACCCAGCATAAACAACTCTGACGTTATACTTCCTGGCTATAATATCATCCGTAATGACCATATAAAGAGGAAAGGTGGTATTGATTTACTATTTCCCAGTATCTACTACATTTCCTCTTACAGCAAGTCAACACCAATACTCAGTTCAGCAGAGCTTTGTATTGCTTTCCTCAAAATAAACAATTATAAACAAAGATGCTTTACGGTCCTTTATATCCCTCCTGGTGATAATACAGCTATACTGGAAGATATCCTACATTGGATATCCTTAACATTTCCACAAGAAAAAATATTACTAGGTGATGTGAATGTCAATTGGTTGGACATAAACTCTAACTTGCATCCATCTAGCATGAACTTTTATGGTTTCACATAACTAATTAATAGTCCACATATTATAGCAAGACATCAAATTCTCTGTTAGACTGCATCCTAGTATCAGTCCCTAGCAAATACTCCACCACATGTACAATGTCAGACTCTGTCAGTGATCATCTCCCAATCTATATGACTAGACATCTCACACATCCAATTAAACAGCATGTTTATAAAACAACATGTAACTTTTCCAAGTTTAACCCAGAAATGTTCATTACTACACTATCATCTATTAACTGGAGCTTCCTACAAATCCTCCCCTTAGATGATGCTGTAATTGAATTCAATGCAACCTTTCTAAATATCTTAAACAGCCTTGCACCTCCTAAAAGGAAGAAACTGAAAACAAACAATGCAGTTTGGCTATCCAAAAATAATAGGATGCTAATTCAGGCTGGAGAGGAAAAACATGGAAAGAATGGCAAGAATAAAACAAACACCTCAGTATCTTGACAACTTCAGAATGATTTGTGATAATACTAAAAAGAAAATAAACTGAAGACAAAAAAAAAACAATAATACTAAACACAACCCTAAACAATGTTGGATATCCATTAAAGAAATCTTGCATCTCAACCAAAAATCAACCCAAAGCCATTTCTTGATAACTCACTACTCAAAACTGCAAAACAGTTCAACTCTTATTTTATAGCTAGCATAGTAATTCTAACCAAGGATTCTTCAACATCTAATCCCAACCCTGCCCAACAGCCACATATCACCACATCCACTTTCACCTTCAAACGTGTGCCCACATCCTACATAAAACTACTCTTAAACAAACTTAACTGTGTTCCTCTTCAGCTAATGACCTTCCAAGCAAGTACCTACAAATAGCAGCCAATAGCGGTGTTTATCCCGCCTCGGTCCTTATAAACAGGCCAATCCAGGAATCCCACATTCCTTTTCTTTGGAAAAAGTCACACATTATCCCTCTGCACAAAGGAAGAAATTCAACAGACATGAATATCTTATCTCCCCTCGCCAAAATACTTGAAAAATGTATTCAAAAACAATATTGTTTCACAATGCTGTTTCTGTCTATATTAGAGATAAATTTACCTCCCTTCTCGTTAGCCTGGACAACTCCATGGAGTTACTCCAAGTTCAGGTTATGATGGGTAAGACCCCCATTCAACTCACAGGCAGTTATAAATCCCCCTCCATGGGTCATGACATGCACAAAGCCTACTTGACCAAACTGGAGACAATCCAAATATTACTGAACACGCTGGTTATGGGGGATTTCAGTTATCCCACCATCAACTGGGATTTCAATTATCCCACCATCAACTGGGAAACCTATGCTGGCCCTAACTTGCTAGCACAAAAGTTCCTTGATTTTGTTAACTCAAATGCCCTGGAACAAATTGTTCATACCCCAACAAGAGAAACAAACATACTCAATGTGGTTCTTGCTAACATGTCATACAAGTGCACTGCCACAACTGTCGGACCCTCATTAGTTAAAGCTGACCACAAATCAGTCACCTTCGAACTGGCACTAACACCAGAACTCACAAAGGGAGAAATCAGACTAAAATACTTCACCAAGGCAAACTATACCCTCATAGGTAAAGGTAAAAATGCACTACAAGTCCCACCCCTAGCTGGAAATGGTAACTACACTGAAGCTTATACTAAAGCCCTGTACAATCACTTGCATAAGTGTATAGACTCAGCTGTACCATAGACCCAAGTAGAAACAAGCCACCATGATGGACATCCAGTATCAGCAAACTTAACAATAAATGCAAAACATTGCTGTCCAAGAAAACAAAGGCGAGGCCCCAACAATGAAAAAACACCCTTCTCAGCCTCAACAAGCAAATAAAACAACTTGTCAAATCCTCTAAGGACTCCTTTGAGAAAAACTTAGCAACCACAGCCAAGGATAACCATACGTAGCCTAAATGGTAGGACCCAAGCATGTGCAGAACTAATGACTAATGGTATCATACACACTGACCCCACAGAGATAGCAAACCTGCTAGCAGATAGGTTTGGTGAAAATGTCACTCCCTTATCCCCACCAAACTTATCACAAACCGTCCCCCATACTTCCCTCCACCCTACATATCTGAAGAGCAGGTTATCAAAGCCTTGTCCAAGGCAAAAACACAGCCTCTATGGGACCAGACTACATGCCAGGCTGTCTTCTAAACAGGCTAAAACATGAAACAACATCACCATTAAGTACCCCTTTCAATAATAGCCTAGCCACAAACCTTTTTCATGTGGAGTGGAGAACAGCAACAGTTATTCCCCTCCACAAAGGTGACCTAGCAACAGACCTGGGGAATTATAGACCCATAAGCCTGACAAGCCTCATCTGTAAGGCCATGGAACATATCATTATGGACCTCATATATAAAGACATAGGTGACCTCCAAACTCTGGATCCAACCCAATTCAGGTTTGTCAAGGGAAGATCCTGCCTATTAAATCTGGTGTATTTCTTAGAAAATGTGACCAGGGCCATTGAGGAGGGCATATCTGTGTACACAACACACCTCAACTTGGCAAAGGCTTTCAACACAATCCCACACTCAGGCATTACTAATAAACTTAGCAAACTGAATGTAAACCCCTTTGTTGTAAGAAGGGTTGCCAACTGGCTCACAAACTGGACACACACTATCAAAGTGGGAGACTCCACATCAACCAGCAGACCTGTCACCAGCGGGTGCCACAGGGGTCAGTATCGGGCCCCTACTGTTTGGTATATACTTCTCAGAAATTCAGGTCAAAACTAAGGGGTTGTGGCTAATGAAGTTTGTGGACGACTGCAAACTTAGTGCAATTATTGAATCCCCAAATGATGTCAGTATATTCAATTAGGGTCTTACACAAATCAACGATTGGAGTCTTAGTCACAGTCTCAAACTGAATGCAAAGAAATGCATCATCATTCCCTTCAGCATAAAGAATGTCCCTTCACACTTTCAAATCAACAACAATAACCTAAGTACCCACAAAGTGGTAAGGGATCTGGAAACACAAGTTGACTGCGACCTTAACTTTGACCACCATGTGACTACTTTAGTAAGAAAGGCTTTCATCATAGCACACGCGATTAGTAAAGGCATCGCGTCAAGATCAAAGGAGGTTATAATCCCTCTATATTTGGCGCTAACCTGGTCCATAATTGAGTATAATGCCTCATTCAGCATGTACCATACAAAGCATCTGCAACAACTGGAGAGACCTCAGAGGTTTCTAAAAACGATAATCAAGGGACTCCAGCACTTGCCTTACCCGTATTGACCAAAGTCTCTGTCAGTATGCTCTATATTGTATGGACTTCTTAGGGGAGACTTATGCCTAGCTTATAGAGCAATCTCAGACCCAAATCTAATGAACTTGCTGCATATCCATAAATCAAACAGAACTAGAGATACACATTCCAGGGACCTAATTATGGCCTGTGACTTAAATAGGATATGCAGAAGGGACAGATTTGTCTCCCAATGACTGCCACGTCTTTTGAACAGGCTACAAATTCATCCAAGACAGAGCAGCTCTATGACATTGTTCAAGCGGAATGTGGACGACTGGATGGAGCACCATCAATTCTTACTAAGGATAGTGCCCACAACCCTCCTGGACTTGGGCAGTCATTACTAAACTCAATATTGGGTATTGACTAACATTTCTATAGTATTACATTGGGATGAAATGGCTAAGTTTGAAATGACCTCTGGGTCGATAGCCTAGTAATCTCCTATGATCCTATGAATTGCTAAGCTATCTCTTGCAGGAATAACTCCTTTCCCCTACACAACATGGCTTCCATCCTTCCCATAGTACTAACACTACCCTTCTAACTTTTTAATTTCTCCAAATCTTTTGGGTTTCTAATACCATGATGGGAATGGACTCTATTTCTAAGTCAAAGCACAATTAAAATTCATGAAATTAGTATTGTTTCAGTCTTTGATGTCTGCCAAAAGTGTTCTTTGTGGCACCTACAATCTGCCCAGTAATGACTCCTTCTGCAATTCGTATGGGGTTACATGGATTGGTAACATATCTAAATACGATTGTAGATTCTTTTTTGTAAGACCCGTTGGTCCTACTACTTTTGGAACTGTTTGGGTATCTTTATTTCACATTGATCTCATTTCTGCCTGCAGATCCTGATATTTTATGACTTCGTGTCTCTCTGTACGCAGCACACTGTAGTCACTTGGTATGGCGATTTCAGTGATCAATGCTACTCTTGTCTTCTTTTCTTGGACCACTATATCTGGTTTTCTAGCATCTATCTTTTGAACTGTTGCTAATGGATGATCCCATGTGATGTAGACTTCTTCATTTCCTATGATGCTTTGTGGCTCATGTTTCCAGTGTTTTTCGGTCACTTCAATAGCATAATGTTTGCACAATCCCCAGTGCAACAGTCTCACCACATTATTATGCCTTTCAGTATACAGTCCTTCTGCCATTAGTATGTCACAGCCAGCAACAAGGTGTGCAACTGTTTCCAATTCAGTTTTACAAAACCTTTATTTGTCTATTTCTCCCACATGTTCAATGGACTTTATACACCATCTTATAGGTTCATAGATTGGTACTAGGCTATCAGCCGTAGGGCCTATACAAGCCTAGCCATAACAATTCCCTGGCTATTTCTTCCCACACTATTTATTTCCCTGGACCCCTGTGGAGCAGGGCAACTGACGTGATCCCACAGTGAATTTCCTTGGGCCACCAATACTAACCTTTCATCTCTTGGTTTGAATTCGCCTCTCCTTAACCATTCCTGTGTTCATTCCTGATCAACCTGAGGTTCTTACAGACATTTTCTATACTTGCAATTGTATTTATGATTTTTCCACATTTCTTGCCTTTTCATCTGATCATTCACCTTATATTATTTTGATTTTTGGCACATTCAATTGCTATCTGATTTTTATCTACTTCTGGTTTGATTTTCATTCCTGCTTGTTGCCGATATACTTCTGCTAGATTAAGCAGAGAAGTCATTTTAGATTTTTCTCCTCATGTTTCAAAACTTTCACTACATTTGGTCTTGTGAGGTCAGCAGATGTGTGGAGTCCCACGATTGCAGATCTATACATGTAATCAATTTCAGGGAGGCCCATCCCTCCTTCAGAACGGGGAATATATAATCTTGGAATGCACTGAAATCATTTGGTGAACATGAAGCATCCTTCTTGTTTTCTTGTCTAATCTCGCCAATATGTTTTGGGGCCAATCAATCACTCCAAAACTGTAAGTTAGGACAGGAAGAGCAAATTGGTTTATAGCTTGGATTTTGTTCCTAGATGTCATTGCTGTTTTCAGGATTAATTTAAGTCTTCTGAAATATTCTGAGCGAAAGCGCTTGTGGTTTACGTTTGACTTGAGCTTGTTTGGCATTCTATTTTGATTCCACAGGAATATTACCTGTCTACTTTTTGTTCGTGATTAAAGGATATTTAATCCATTGCCTCGTCACGTTTTTCATTCTGCTGAGCTGCCTGGAGATTCCATTTATCTGGTTTTGGTCTATCGTTTTCACTTACTCTTCTGAAGTATTCCTGACAGTTTCATTCACATTTGTTCATGTTTTATTGTTGATCCTTCATCAATTCACAAATATTTATACACTCCCTCTTGGTCAAGTTCTTTTATATCACATTCATGTCCCAAACTGATGTGTTCCTGGAGTTGCAGTTTTCCTGCTTTATAGGTTGCTTTGGCACATTTATCTAGACCAAACAGACGAGATCAGACAGGAGTCTCCGTGGACTATGATGTTTGCAGATGACATTGTGATCTGTAGTGAGAGTAGGAAACAGGTGGAGGAGACCCTGGAGAGGTGGAGATATGCTCAAGAGAGAAGAGGAATGAAGGTCAGCAGGACTAAGACAGAATATATGTGTGTGAATGAGAGGAAGGATAGAGGAATGGTGAGGATGCAGGGAGTAGAGGTAGCAAAGGTGAATGAGTTTAAGTACTTGGGATCAACAGTTCAGAGTAATGGTGAGTGTGGAAGAGAGGTGAAGAAGAGAGCACAGGCAGGATGGAGTGGGTGGAGAAGAGTGTCAGGAGTAATTTGTGACAGATGAGTACCAGTAAGAGTGAAAGGGAAGGTCTACAAGAGGGTAGTGAGACCAGCTATGTTATACGGGTTGGAGACAGTGGCATTGACAAAAAAGCAGGAGTCAGAGCTTGACGTGGCAGAGCTGAAGATGTTAAGATTTGCACTGGGTGTGACGAGGATGGACAGGATTAGGAATAAGTATATTAGAGGGTCAGCCCAGGTTGGAAGGTTTGGAGACAATGCCAGAGAGGCAAGATTACATTGGTTTGGACATGTGCTGAGGAGGGATGCAGAGTATGTTGGGAAAAAGATGCTCAGGATGAAGCTGCCAGGTAACAGGAAAAGAGGAAGGCCTAAGATAAGGTTTATGGATATGGTGAGAGAGGATATGCAGGTGGTTGGTGTGACAGAGCAAGATGCAGAGGACAGGAGGAAATGGAAACAGTTGATCTGCTGTGGCGATCCCTAACGGGAGCAGCCGAAAGAAGAAGAAGTTTTAAATCATCGACAAAGAGAAGGTGAGAAGTCTTTACACTTTGTTGTTTTCTAGGAGCCAAATTCCAGCCATGGCCTAAGCTGTTGAGCAAACATCTTAATGGGTTAAAGGCAAGGCAGAATAGCAACAGTGACAGAGAGTCACCCTGGAATATCCCCCTTTGAATTTTTATCCCTGGTATAATAATTTGTCCTTTATCATGGCTTAATTGCAAAGTGGTTTGCCACTGTTTCATGGTCACTGTAATGTAGTTGATCAGTGTGGGGAGTGTATTTTATACATTTTTAAACACTCTTTTATCCATGAGTATGGGATACTATCAAATGCTTTCTTGTAGTCAATCCATGCCATACTTAGAGTCTCCCCCTTTTTACAGTTCTCCACTATGACTTTATTTAACAACAAATGATCCTTTGTTCCATATGACTTTCTTTTATTGCCCTTTTGTTCTATTGCCATAATTTAGTTTTCTTCTAAATGACTATAAACTCTGTTGCCATTAATTCCAGTGTATAGTTTATATGTCATTGGAAGGCAAGTTATTGGTCTATAATTTTTAGGGTGGCTTGCAGGTTCACTCTTAAGTAGGAGTATTGTTTTTCCTGTTGTTAACCAGGTTGTGTCTATTCAGGGTGTGGATATAAACAGTTCTTACTCATGGCTAATCTTCGTGCAAAGATGTTAATACTTTTTACTACAAGTTAGGCACTGCATCTGTGCTTGGGGTTTTCCAATTAGAGGTTTTTCTTAACTTTGTTTCAATCTCTCTAGCTGTTACTTCATTCCATTTCATATCCTGTACCTTTAAACTTCTTATTCTTTCTTTTACTCCTTCTATCCATTTAGCATCTTTGTTATGCTCCACAGGATCTTCATAGATACTTCACCAAAATGTATCTATTTCTTCTTTTTTTTGGCGTTTTTTCAATTCCCTTTACCTTATCTCCCAATTCGCTATAAAATCTTTTTGGGTCATCAATAAATTGCTTATTTTGCACTTTTCCTTTATATTTATCTTTGTATCTTCTAAGTTTTCCACCTGTGCTGAGATTTTTACTTTATTTGCGATAAACAGTAAAAAATAGTAAGGGACCAAGCCACGGCAACATAAGGCATAAACGTTTAATGGTAGTGAGTGTTTTCGCAGCACCTTTGCTGCTTCATCAGACATTACAGAAAAAAACAATGTAAACCATTTTAAAATACAGACCAGCCAGTGAGATCACTTGGCCAATTCAGCCTTAAAGTTACAGTTTATAAAATGGATCTAATACATCAATGGTCTGTACAAACAACAATAATGCACAACATAGTAACATATATTAAAAAGTAACATATATAAGAAATAGTGACAGATATGAAAAACAGCATGAATAAAAAACATAAATAAGAACACATATAAAATCTGTATGTGTGTGTGTGTGTGTGTGTGTGTGTGTGTGTGTGTGTGTGTGTATATATATATATATATATATATATATATATATATATATATATATATATATATATATATATATATATATATATTCTGGCATGCATCCTATCTGTTCAACTGTCTAGTTTGCAGAACGGGTTTAATGCATATCTTATCATTCAAACATCTACCTGTAGTAGCCCGCATCCTAATAATACATTTGAGTTATGGATGCATGTGTCCGACTGGATGCATGTCCATGGAGAAAAAGGCCGGGGGAAAAAAAGCCACATGTAAAACACAGAGAAAATTACATACAGATACATACAGAAAATATACAGTTACAGGGACAATATTTTAGATACATTTTAATTACATACAACAAAGATTATAATTAGAATGCAATAATAGTTAATCTTTTTGTATTAGGTAGTTACAGTTATAGTATGCAGTAAACTTGATTTCTAGAGAGGAGCACAAAATTGGTAGGAAACCAAGGGAGGTAGGATCTAATTATTGAGGTTTTGAAAAAGGAAGAGAATTCTTTGAGATAGGATCTAGTAGGGTAGGAGGAGAGAGGATCAGAGGAGGTTATCAAGTTAATACATATGAAATAATAATGAGACTTAAAGAATAACTTTTAATATTTTTTGTGATTGGAAAAGTCTTAGGTTGTTAGGGAGAATTCCAAACCTTCCCTAAGGAATTAGAAGAAATTTCACCCCACTTCACCAGTTGGCTTTGGATGTTTTTGATGAGATTCATCAGATTGGATTTGAGGAGCAGCTAAGATTAGAGGAATCAGTATTTCGCTCAGTGAAGGGGTTTTTTCAGGTTGTTTGATTATTTTAAATGCTTCAGTGAGTTGGTTCATGTTCTGATGTTTCTGTTCTATTTCTAACATTACCTCCCTGTTCACAGGGCACAATGCTCTCAATCACCATAAATCTAAAGGAATGTGTGGGGTTATGCTGCATAACATGTTTAGCTAGTGCACTTGTTTCTGTCTGTCTGCTAATATTGTAGACATGCTCTCTAATACGATCCTTGAACTTTCTGTCTGTTTGTCCAACATAGAGAGACATATATACTTGGCAGTAGGCCAGGTAGACTACATGCATAGAATCACAACTAGCATGTATATTATTAAACTCCATCATCCTACCTGTGTCGGGATGTAAAAACCTACTGCTGGTATCAATCAGAAAGCAAAAATTGCATTTTTTACAGGGCAGAGTGCCTACAACAGTAAAAGACATCTCATTACTGTTATCCAGCTTTGGATAACACAGCATCCTTTAAGTGATTTTTTTTATTTCTGAAAGCAAATCTTGATCTATCCCCCACTTTAGATTTAATCTGTTCATTCGTACATAAGACATGCCAATTCCTGTCAAAAATATTCTGTAACAGTTTACTGGAGTATGTAAGGGGTACTCATGCTATTATAGTGAGTTTCATCTCTGTTACCCCTTACCTGCTTCTCAGAGAATTAATGTTTCCCTTGACCCCCCCATCAATGGTATCTAAGAGAGGACTTCATCCACTTCCTTAAGATTGTAAACCCATGTTTTGAAATTATTACTCAGACGTGTCAATTCTCAATGAAAATGTCTTCATTCTTAGAATTCAGTCTTGATACCCGTAGGCCCTGTCCTTTGGTCACATTTTTATAAATGTGTGTCGGATGCATACTCTGCCTCTGCACATATGTATTTCTATGACATTTGTTTCTATATATCTGGGTGTTAAACTCTCCTTCTATGTTCCTAATTACTCTCACATCTAAAACTTCTATTCCAGTAAGGGAGCTACAACATGTAAATTTAAAAAAAGTAGTGCTGCTATTCATACATTGATGTAGGGATTCAAAGGACTTCTCATCTCCTTTCCAGATTAAAAACAAATCATCCATGAATCTCTGGTAAAACACCAGGTGTCCATGGAATCTATCATTCAAAAGGTGCTTCTTCTCCCAGCTTGCCATAACGATGTTGGAGTAGCTATTGGCACATGACGTGCCCATAGCTACTCCATCCATCTGCCGGTAAATGTTATGCTGAAACAAGAAGGCATTGTTTTCTAGTATTACCTCCATAAACATGCACATCAAATCTATAAATTTTGTCTCATAATGTCCATCATCCACTTGGTATTCCCTTAATAGTCTACACCTATGTCATTCAGTGTTGCTGTAAAAAGCAACTGTATATCAAACGTGGCTAGTCTATAATCTCTATCTCATTTTCCTTGGTGAACTGAAATAAATCATTTAAAAAAAGTTCAGAGTCTCTCAATATATACATATTCCTGTCCAAAACAGGTCTTAAATATCTTTCAAGGTACAGGGAAAGCAGCTCAGTACACCACCCTCTGTCTGCAACTATGGGCCTCATAGGTGGACATGTAGGGTGTTTGTGGACCTTAGGGACCCCTTGTATTATAGAATAACTGTTTTGTCCACCACAAAATAATTAAAAAGTTCAAACCTAATCACGTGACAAAGAAGGCAGTCATATAGCATATCATATATTATTTTGACCGTATTATCAATACATGTTCTATCTATTCCTTCACATACACTGTTATCATTCAGCATTTGTAACATTGTGTTACAGTAAAACTTAAGGTCTATAACAACGAGTCCCCCCTTATCAGCAGGTCTGATAGAGATGGAAGTGTCTTTTTTGTAAGGCTTCCAAAGCTAACCTTTCATCTTTACTTAAGTTATAAAAATATTTGCTTCTAGTTCTGTTATTAAACATATCATAGATTTCCTGCTCAACTTTTCAGAGGTTTCCACTACAGCATTATTAGCAGGGACATATGTACTTTTCTTTTGGAAGGTCATAGCCTTCCTGGTTACATCTGTGTTGTTCCCAAACTACTTTAAGCATAAGATTGTGAGTGAAAGTTTTTAGTTCAATAATTCTATCAGTTAAAGTACTCTTCCCTGCTGGTATAAATGTCATAGCTTTAGATAGTATGTGCAGTTCGCAAATCGACGGTTGCTTGCAGGAAATGAGGAAACATGGCTGAAGGGAATACAGGTACCCTTGAACTGTATTATACCTTGAGGTTGACTGGAGAATGGAAGAAATATCATAAGCAGTTTTCTATGTACGTTGAATGGAATGAAAACCCTCTTTTACAACTGGAAGCTATAAATCGTGTGTCTCATGAGAAAGGAACTCACTGGCCTATCACTCCCCAACATTGACTGCATTAGAGTTTCCACAGTTTCTTGTTCCTTCCCTTGCTGTCTAGCTTCAAGTAAACGTTTATACTGGTTTGCTGTGGAAGGCTCCAAATTATCTTCATATGGTACCAGACCAATTGCTTCCTGTTCCACTGGTTTCCCCTTAATTTGGATATCTATTACTCTATCCTGTTGTGGTGCTTTCTGAATTAGATTTTCTACACTAAATCCTTCACTTTGCATGTATCCCATAACCTCAGTCTCTATTTCTTTACCTTCTCCATTACTGATCTCCTTTTCTACTTTTCCTCTTTGTCTTCTTATTTTTTGTATTGTAAAGTTTTCCATATCCGGATTCCTTTGCCTGTATTTCTCTTCAAATATCTTTGGTGCTGTTCTTTTTGTATTGGTTAGTTTTGCTTTCTCCTTTGCATAAATATTACACCATATTAAATCTCTTTTTCTTTCCCATGTCCATATGTCTTCTTCAAATGTTGCCTGATCTTCCTGCTTCTCCCTACGTTGGGGACTCACTCCATCCTGCTGTGATGTGATGTAACCTGTGCTAGGCCTTCTACACCAAATCCTTCACTTCACAGGCACTCCATAACTTCAACATCTATTTTTACAACTTCTGCTTTACTAACCTTCTTTTCTACGTTCCATCTTTGTGATATTATTTTTTATTGTGAAACTTTCCATATCCGGATGCCTTTGCCTGTATTTCTCTTCAAATATCTTTGGGGCTGCCTTCTTCACATTGATTAATTTGGCTTTCTCATTTGCATAAATATTGTACCATATCAAATCTCTCTTTCTTTCCCTTGTCCATATTTCTTTTTTATACTTTTCAAATATCTCTTGGTTTTGTTGTTTATATTTTCGCACTTCCTCAGTGGCTTCTTTTTCCAAACAGATCAAGGTTTCTTGATCTATATGCTGTTTTTCACAAATCTGCTGTATTAATGAAAAGACATTTTCATTTGAACCTTCCAACAGTTTTTCTTGCAGAACTATTTTTTTCCCTCTAATTTCTCTCTTAATCATTTTGTATATCTTGTGTTTGGAAATTCTAGGCTTTTTGCCTAATAGTAACAATACATAATTTATTTCTTATCCTCAATAGTCCACTTTATCATCTTTATGGCTGTTCTTTGGCTTATCAGTTTTTGTGATTTTTGTGGACTGCTACTTCCTTCTACAACAAGAGGGCCATCCTCCCCTTGGGCCTGGCCTTGCACCCTTTGTAGGAATGTTTCTGTGTTTTGAGAATTCTACACTGCCATTTTTTCCAGTCCTGGCACCAGTGCACCTACCAGGATTGGGTACTTTTTTATCCTGGTCTTATGCACCCAGCTATCATTTTTAGTTATTGACCTACTTCTGTCCATGATATATACTATATAAATACAGTCTATATATCAGTGTCACTTTGGTGAGATTTTGTGAAAACAGGGTCCACCTGTGAAGGTACTCACCAAGACTTGCGGATGAATTCAATTTCAGCACTACTACTCTCCTTTGCTTGCTGACTTTTCATCTCTCCATTTGGACCCTACTTTTCATCTCTCCATTTGGACCCTACTTTTATTAACCTATATAGATATTGCAATTAAGCTTAAGATAATGGCAATCTACTCAATCCTTATTTCTGGATTTGTCTAAAGCCTTTGACACAGTTTGTCACAGCAAACTTCTTCAAATGTCCTCACTAGGTCTCTCTCAGCCCATCCTTCTATGGTTGAAAAGCTACCTGTCCAATAGGTATCATTCAGTAAACTGGCACTTTATAATCTCTCCTTACCTCACAGTCACCACCAGTGTACCACAAGGCTCTATCCTTGGTCTCCTTCTCTTCAACATTTTCACCAACACTTTCTATACTTCCACACAACAGGCCACCCTAATGCAATACACAAGTGATTCCTACTCTTATTTGCACATCTGACAAGATGGTACACTTCCAAAAATTACTCAGGAAACTTTAGCAGCCACTAAAACATGGCTTCATAACTCGCAGCTCATGCTCAACCCAAAAAAGACCAAAATACTCCTTTTTTTTCCCTACATCCCTCTGTCATGAAAAGACTAAATTTAAAGTCCTGTCTCTTGATAATACAACCATTGAAGGCACTTCTCATAGAATCATAGGATCATAGGAGATTACTAGGCTAATGGCTCTGGGGCCCTTACAAGCCTAGCCAAGAGTTTATCCCCAAAAAAGAAACCCCATAGTAAACTATTAGGGGTGATAGTGGATGATAATCTTACAACTGACCTGCAAATACAAAATTGCAGAAGAAAAACTCATCAAAAACTAGGGATGCTTTACAGAGCCAAACACTTTCTCACCGATGCAACTAAAACTACACTTTCCACTAATCTCTTCCCAACTCTTCTTTATGATGCTCCCATCCTTACTAACCTCCAGACTTCACAAAATCTGAAACTTGAACAATGCTATGATGAAGTTGCTAAATTTGCAGCATATACACCTTTCAGAACCCACCACTGTATAGCACTGAGAAGCCTAAAGTGCTTCAAACTGCCACATCAACTAACATATACAAAACTTCTTACCCGTATAAAATTATCCAGCATCTATCTGCTTGTCCAACACTAAAAAACATTCAACACAATTATATTCCCTGTCGATCGTTGCAATCCAGTGACCAAAAACTCCTGTCTGTGTACAAACCTAGTAAATCTGCTGGGCATTGTCTATACTCATACAAGGTTGCTAAGGCCTGAAACTCCTTACCTGTATCCACCAGGGCTATACCCACCGTCCCATCTTTCAAAACCACTCTGAATGACTTCCTAGCTAAAATCTGGCTCTGTTCTTGCTCAAAACCAGGATAACCTATATCCCTAAATGTGAACAAGTACCTTTTCATTCTTATACCCCCTTACTCTCCCTTCTTCACTTCCTTACTGCTATCTAATTCTCTTCCCTGACTTTCTCTCTAAATATACCATAAGCCTGTTTTTTCTTCACTTCATATTACAATTCCTATTTGCATTACATTAACTTACTCTTAATTTCTCTACAAACTGTCTAAAATTCTCTAAATATTAAATGATTGTCATATACCTTGTATCAATTCTTAATGTTCTGATATTATGTGTAATGTGTTATAATTATTTAAACCGCAGGTGTTTTGTTTTATTTTTGAAAATTGTAAGATTGTTGTTCTTAAAATGTTTTGTAATAATTTGGAGCTTTTCTCCCTGGTCCTCTACTGAAAATAGGTCTCTACCCAGTCGGATGTTCTGGGTAATCAAATGTCAATAAATACATTTGTAAGAGGCACTGCAGTGAAATGGAAACATGTATCCCACTGTAAACTAAAACAAACTAAAAGTTAAATTATATGTTTACAATTAAAACACATTACAGTGAAAACATACTAGAAAACCTCAAGACACAAGGTGAAAAACTTATAACAAGCTTAACATTGTGAATAAATGTTTAAAACTTAATGAAGAGATAATTACTTATACATACTGCTGTAGATTTAAATGCCAAACAGAACTAAGATGACTTCATGAATGTGTTGAAAAGTATTTGTCATTTCAAGTAGTAGGTCAAAGGGAGCTAGACACTCATATGCTGTTGCATATCCATGTGGTTTTGTACTGGTATTTGTAGAAGGGAATGTGGTGTATGAAAGTCAGCACCAGGTGTGTAGACTCTGGTCCATCTAGTCTCCCATCTAGCTGCACTCTACTGATTCATCTGTTTGCAAAAATTATATTTTCAGTATCTCATACAGGCAGGCTTTTAGTTTTCAGACTGCAGTTTCGGCACCTGAACTAAACATTATGATATGTATCTCTAAACAACGACCACCTTATTTACACATAGTGAAGGTAATGGGTCAGTACCAGGAGCACTACACTCATAAAGGCAGGAGTGATTACAGGTTAAGTAATGCATGCATGTATGTATGTATGTATGCAAGTATGTACTTATCTAGGTATGAATTATGTAAGTATGTATGTATCTACTTATGTTTGTATGCATGTATGTATGTATGTAAGCAAGTATGTACTTATCTAGATATGTATATAAGTATGTATGTATCTACTTATGTTTGTATGCATGTACATATGTATGTATGTATGTACAAATCTACATATGCATGTATGTACATATCTAGGTATGAATTATGTAAGTATGTATGTATGTTCATGTCTACATATGTATGCATGTATTTACATATGTATGTACCTATGTATGTATATACATATCTACATATGAATGTGCGTAAGTATGTATCTAAGTCTACGTATGCATCTATGTACGTATATACATATGTATAAATGTATATATCTACATTTTGTAAGTATGGACATATGTATATAAAAGTGTATCTACTTTTTGTATGTATGCATGCATGTATGTATGAATGCAATATATGCAGTTATTTATTAATAATAATAATAATAATGCCCATTTGATAACCAGGTAGGCCCACTGAACATACAGTCCCTTTTCAGGGACAACACAGGTGCAATGTCTGATTAAGTGACTTACTCAAGGTCATACAGGAAGCAAATGAGAGGTGAAGGAATTGGTTTCCTTCAATTTATACAAATCTATTAACCAAAGTAGAGTATTAATCCATATGGATGTATTTCAAGCTCTGCCTAGCTATGAAAAAACAAGCACACCGATAAAACAATATTTCGCAGTCAAACACATTGGAGATAATATTGAGCAATATGATATTCTACATTAGAAAAAAATTTCATAGCAGGTTGATGGTTAACAAGTGAACTGTGGCAATTGTTGAAAAGTTTAATTACGTGGGGCAGACTACAAACAGCTAAGTGAAAAGACAGTATAATTTGTATGAGTTATCAGAGGCAGATGAAAAGGAAGAGTTGATAGAGTTAGGAGAAATACGGAGGTTTGGGGGTTAGGGATGGATGGATGGTGTGAGGGAAATATGAGAAGTGGCTAGTATTGAATAGATGGTACAATAGAAATCATCAGAGACGAGAATGTTGTTAGTGACATGAAGAAATAGGTGAATTTATTTTGTATTTGGGCCTCGTCTGCATCTTTAGATTCATACCCATCGCCAATGCTTCAGTGCTGGACTGTTATGTTCCAGGTCAGCCGTGTGCACTTTGGGCACAGAATTATTAAGGCAAAGTCAATACATTTTCTAGCAAATTCTTCCATGCTGAAGGCATTAGAGATTATTTTTTCACTTTACTAATGTCCCCTGAGTAACTTGTAATGTATGGACATTGACACAGATAAAAATGTTTCCTTATGTTATTGTGCCTCCTTATAAATAAAGCCAAAAATGTATTGAAGGCTGGTGACTACATAAACCAATACAAAAAAAAAAAAAGATAAACAGAAGTCACACGATAGAAAAGAAGAAAATGTGTACCATTTATAGTTAGCAAACTTAGTGATCATGGTCTTACTAAGTATTTTAAATAATTGAGGCTTGGATGGTCCATTGTGGGCACTTTTTATGGTTATGAAATGTTATATTTTACTTCTGCATGTTTATCTTTTAGATGTGATTTATGAACTGTGAAGTGCCACTCAGTGATTTCTGTGGTACAGGTTTGTCTGTTGGGCATTTAGATTATATTTGTGTTGGTCACTTTAGCCTATAGTTTATAGTTCTGTTTCATAGATCCTTGGCATTTAAAGTAAACTGTTCTTCTCCTCTTTAAATTGCTCTTCTTTGTAATGAGTGGCATTTTTCATGTTTAGTCAGTGCAGGCAGTGTTTCCCATTCACTGGCTTCTTCACTTAGCCTAATTCAGATTTCTCCCTCCCAGCTGCCTATGTTGTGATCATTGTTTCAATGCAAGTCATGCCAAGGTTTGCTACTATTTCTGCCTTTCACAACCTGGTTACTCTGATTTTTTTTCAGAAAGATCAGTTATCAATTGCAGGAATAAGATTTACACTTGTACATCCCTGCCTGTCTCACATTTTAAATTAAATTACAGTTCTTTAAAAGAGCCACACAGATGCAATGTGTGTCAGGATGTTCAGGAAAGTGTCCTCACCTGCCACTGGGCAAGAATGAGAGGGACATTCATTTGTAGCATATATGATTTTTTTCTGATTCTGCTTTTTCTCTCAAATTCCAGGAGATAATAAAGGGATTGCAGCAGAAGCACCATGAAATAGCAAACACGTCAACTGGATCTGTGGTTCAAGCAATTGTGCGGACAGGTGACATGCTATCTGCAGAGAGTGATTATCGGAAAGGAGGCTACCCAGCAGGCTACTGAGCAGCTCATTTTCACTCTGTAATGTTCACCATCATCATCTTCATTATGTGGAGATGACCTGGCTCAGTGCTGAATATTGTCCTGCATGCTGGGAGACCAAAATCTATTCTAGGACCAGTCAGACTGGACATGCCTTATTCCTTTTTAGGGGAATTTTTATTGGGAGTAAAATCTTCAGACTACATATCAGTTATGCATCATTTGGAAGTATTTTCTGAATGCACAGCCTTATCTCTTCCTGGCCAAATGCTAAATCATCTTCCATCTATCTACACTGTACACTTGAAAATGTTTATGCCATGAATTCCAAGCATGTTTGTCATGTAAAACTTAACCACACTTCACAAATGAATTCCAACTTACATGAAAAAAAATGAAATATTTTTTTCTGTGTGCTAACTTTATTTTTAGTTAAAGCCAAATACATTAGTTACTGCAGGCCATGTGTTTAGAATGCTGGTTCTAGATTTAATATGCCACTGCATGCAGAAACTATCATGGCTGACACAGCACTGTGATTTTATTAGTATATAAATAGTTTTAAGGATGGAATCTTTTTTCAAGACAAATCAAAGAGTGCCTTGGTATTGTACATAATGATATTCTTCATCAAAACAAATATTTAAAAAAATGTGCTAGTATTGTGCGAATTTTGTGGCTCAGTCTCCATGTGGAGTCAGGCTAATCCCATATGTAAGCATACAGACTGCAAAACTGAGAGATGAGCAGCATTAAATGCAGATGTTCCTGGAGCTAGGCACACATAGCCATCAAAGACAATTTAGTTCAATGTATTTTTATTGAGATAATGTATAGCCAGTGACTTATGTCACTACAAGCTGTCACTTTATGAGAAAATGATCAAGCCCAAAAATATTTCAAATTAAGGAAATGTTTCTAAATGTTTGTTACAAAGCACATAATGTATTGTGAATGTCCTCAACGTGATATTAAAAAATGTACTGTGCCAATTTCAAACAGGACTTATTTTTTTAACATTTAAAATTAAATGTGACAAATATGTAGTTACAAGTGATTCTATTGACGTACTTTGTGACGTTTCATTTTTTTTTTTTTTTGCACAGTGTTGAAACCAACTGCCCTTCTAGATTGGATTACTGCTTGGACTATTCTGAATTGATAAATGATGTTCTGTATTGATCATAGGAAGATATTAGGCTAATGGCCCTAGGGCTCTTACAGGCCTAGCCAAGTTCCACCCTTATTTCCAGGATCAGTACCTGTTGCCCCTGTCCAAGTGGGAAACAAGTGGAACCCCTGTGGAGAATTTAGTTACCCATCCAATCGTCCAGATTGCGTATGAAGAGGGACAATGCTGTCAGAAAATAAAATACCTATGTAGGATATCTTAAATCAAGCAAATCATTTTCTCAAAAGAAATTGTCTTAAGTTCTCAGCTTTATATTAATATTTGGTTGGTACAGCATCTAAAACAGAATTCATTCCTCTTTCTCCAGTAACAAAACTTCCGATAGTATCCTGGTCCTATCATGCCACATGACTGGGGTAGACCCCAGAAGTAGTATCAGTGTGCACTATAGAATA
>NC_056733.1:875570278-875636325 GCF_019279795.1 Protopterus annectens
TAGTCTTTTTGCTAGAGTGAAGTTGTCTGGGATTGACATGTAGTTTAAGTAAGTTAGATAGGGCAGGCGTTTTTCCAGGGAGTAGTAACAGTTTATTAGCAAAAGAGAGCTGGTGAAATGAGAGGAGATTTGGGAATTCAAGCCAACTGAGTTGATGTAGTGCTTGACAGTGGTGGGAATGGTAGGGGGTACTGGTAGCAAATCAGGCAATTTGAATGTAGCAGATGTTGAGCTTGGCCATTTCAACTTTGGGTAGGTTGGAGAAGATATGAGCAGCATATAGTAGTGGGGAGATGAGGTGGGTTTGAACTATGATTATTCTAGCAGGTTGAGTTATATATGGTTTGTTTTTATAGAGGCTGCCCAGTTTTCTGTGGATGTTTTTAATAGTTTGGTTTATATGTCGATCAAAGTTGAGGTTGTTGTCAATGGTCACTCCTAGTAGTTTAGTATGTGTGTCCGGAAAGATGATAGTTCCATCCCTGGACACAATATTGAATGAGTCAGGAATAGGAGTGGATTTGTTTGGTTTGAATATCATCAATTTGGTCTTTTTTGGGTTAAGTAGGAAGTTTTTGTTAAGAAACCAGGTTTCAGTAGTTTGGAAGCCTTTTTGCATGATGGTGTGCAGTTCGTGTGGGTTATTGGCTGAGCAGATGGAGTCATCAGCATATTGTATATTGGATGTTTCTTGGCAGATGCAGTGAAGATCATTAATGAAGATGGAGAATAGAAGGGGACCTAAAATGGACCCTTGTGGGACTCCAGTGGTAATGGGTAGCAGTGAAGATAGGTTATTGTCCCACTGAACTGCTTGTTGTCTGCATTTTAGGTAATCCTGGAACCAGGCTAGTGAGTGGTTGCGAAGGCCAAGATTAGTGAGGGAGTGGATTAGTTTAGCATGGTTGACCATATCAAAGGCTTTAGACAAGTCTAAGAATATGGCAGATGCAAGTTTGCCTAGGTGTCTGTTTAGGTTGATGTGATTTGTAAAGGATAGAAGGGCTGTGGTAGTACTGTGGGCAGGTTGGAATCCATGCTGGGAGGGAGAGAGTAGTTGGTTATTGAGAAAGTATGGCATAAGTTGGTGGTGTATATATTTTTCGAGAATGTTTGCTGGGGGGGGGGGGTAGAATGGCAATAGGGTGCTAGTTGGTGAAATCAGTGGATGTGCTTCCTTTATGTAAAGGGATGATGTAGGAGGTTTTCCAGATTGGTGGGATGGTGCTTTCAGAAAAAGATCTATTAAGCAGAATAAAGATTGGTTAGGCCAGCTCATTAGCAGCCAGCTGAAGGTATTCAGAGGAGATACTGTCAGCTGCTAGGGAAGTTGGTTTGAGTTTAGTTAGCAATTTTTTGACATAATTAGTAGGAATGGGTTGAAAATGGATGGTAGTGTTAGGCCTGAGTACAGACAAGGGAGTATTGGTGCCATTGGTATTGCATTGTTGTTGAACTAGTTTGGAGATAGTTTCTATGAAGTATTTATTGAATGTGCCGGTATATCTGTGATTTCATTTGTAGAGGTAGGTTGAGGGGGTGGAGGGTTTACCAGGACGGAGTAGTCTGTTTATTCCAGCCCAGATTTTTTTTTGGATTGTGTTGATGTTGGTTTTGCAATTGTAGGAAATAGTTTGTTTTGTCCAGGAGAACAGTTTTTATAGTTCCATTTTTAGCTTTTGGAAATGTGCTCTAGTAGCTACAGTTTTTGTGGCCCTCCAGTGTTGCCAGGCTCTGTTTCTTTGTGCTAACTTGTGTTTAGTCTCGATGGTGATCCAGGGCGCTATGTTCATTTTTATTTTCCTGGTATGAGGTGGGGCATGGGCATTTAGAATTCTTAGGAAAGTGTTGTTAAAAATGATTAACAGCTTCATCTAGGGGAACTTCTTTTAGTATGTTCCAATTTTGGTATTTTAGTTCAAGTCTGAATTTGTTTGGGTCAAAGTTTTGTTTATTATGGGTAGTTTGAATTAGTGGAGTAGAGTTGGGGTGGGTTTTATATTTTAGCAAGAAGGTGGGTTGGTGATCGCTGAGGGTATCTGGTAGGACGCCTGCTAGATAAGAGGAGCTGGTCTTGTTTATTAGGATCCAGTCTAGGAGACTTTCCTTGTGTTTATTGTTCAGAGAAGTTAGAGATTAATATGGTTGGGGGGTTGGGGGGGGTTAGTATTAAAGCATGAGTGCCAGTCTATGTTAAAGTCACCAAGGATGATTGTTTCTTGGGGCAGATTAAGATTAACCCAGCGTAGAAGGAATTCTAGGTAAGAGATGTTGTTGCCACGGAGGTATATAGCCGGTGATGTATTGTTGTGTCTTTCGGCTTTTCCTGGTTAGGGGTCGCCACAGCGGAACTCTAATGATTGGCAGCAGATTTTTACATGCCGAGTTGCCAGCTCTGATGCACAGCCTTCAACGAAGGTACGCCCATTCACGCATGTCTCCACACAGAAGACGGTCTAACTGAGAATCGAACAGGACAACGTCAAACTGTGAGTGTTGATTAATTTTTTGTCACTAAGTTTAAGTTTGGCTAGAAGTAGTTCAGAAGTATTGAAGGGAGGGATAGCAGACTCAATAGTACAGATTTGTAGGTTATTTTTGTAAAGTAATGATACCCTACCCCCTTTCCTGGATAATCTATCATTGCGTAATACATTGTACCCAGGTGGGAGGAATTCACTGTCGGGTGTAGTAGGTTTCAGCCATGTTTCAGTTAGGGATAGTAGTTCAGGGGAATAGGTGGGTAACAAGGCATGTAGTAGGTGAACTTTGTTGTTTTTGCTTTGGATATTTAAGCTTAGTAGTAGAAGGCTGTTTTTTGGTTGAGAGAGGGAGGGTAGGTTGGGTGACAGGGATGGAGAAGAAGGGGTAGATGTGCAAGGGTTTGGATCTGGATTGGGATGTATGTCCCCAGCTAGGGTCAGTTGGTGGCTAATGTGGTATAGGAGTTTGGATAGTTTGGTTAAAATGGCACTATATTAATTTGTAGTAAGAGATCTGGTAGAGGTTGGGGGGAGTATACTGAAGGGTGGAGTGAGAGTTATGTGGTGGTGACTATTTGGGGATATGTGTGAGCTGTAGTGATGGCCAGGCGATGTGTAAGAGGAGGTATGCGTTGATGGGGCTGTAATGGTAGGATTTAGTATGGTTTGATAGGAGGTCAGGTGGTGCTTTAGGACGAGGAGAACGAGAATGGTGAGACTGGCTGTATACATGCGGTCTATATCACGTGGTCGAAAGCTAATAGTAGCGAACGACCACAACTTCGAAAACAGCAGAACTCCAAGTTACAATTGTGGGGGGCTGTGCCCCCACACCACCCACTAAATATATATGCCAACTCTGAGATCGCACTACAGTGAGGAAAGGGCAAATACCCCTGTCTACACTGTAGAGCGACCTGTGTCACCAACAGGTATGTGCCTTGCATTGAGCAGCATTCTACCTTTACCAAGGATTGTTCCACAGTATAAACATAACATTATTAATTTTAATAATTGTCAGTTTCTGGTGTCACTCCAGGGAAATCCAATATCTATCAGCATGGGGGGAATAGGGTTAGCAGACTACTTTGCCAAGGATGGTCTGCATCTGTCCCCCCTGGGCTTTCGTATATTGGCTAAAACTTCATCCATCCCTTACAACCTTTTTTAGGCAATGCCAAAATGACAAAACTACCGACATAACAAAAACAAAAAAAAACACCTCAAAGTAACCTTTAGTTTTACTACTCAATGCTAGGAGTCTAAACAAGAAACTCCACACCCTACAAGATCTACTTACTCTGAAGAATGTAGACATCTGCATTGTCACTGAGACATGATTTAAAGCCACAGAAAGTATTCTGGCAGTAGAAAGCTGCGGTGCCTTCCACACACTTAGACCAACAGCAGCACAGGCAGGGGCTAAAGGTGGAGGTGTCTCAATCTACGTTAGCAGCAAATGCAACTCCAGGTTGGTTAAACAGGACGATCCTCTGGAGGTCTGAAGAATGCTGAATATAATAGAACAATAACGTCCTTGAAACTAGATGTGATATCTTTGTTTATAAGCTGCACGACATAGAATGATTTCCTCACTACTGTAGACACACGATGGTCAAAGGATAGATCATTGTCTACATCTGTCCTCAAGTCCCTGATTACTGGGTCAGCAGTTACAGTTGTTTTTTACAATATGATAGTTATTAGCAGTGGATGACTTCTCAAAGAATACTATTGTGCATTTCTTGGCCTTTAGTTTTTGTCCATGGTTCTGACACAAGTTATTTGTATCATATGTGTTGTCATTAGTGGACCAGAGTTCCGCTGTGGCGACCCCTAACCGGGGAAAGCCGAAAGAAGAGCATGTGTTGCCGGCCTTTCTTAGTGAACATTAGTGTCAGTGGGGGACTCTATTACTGCTCCTAATTTGCAATCATCTGCAAATTTGGTCAGCCAGAGACCCTAGACATTGCCCTTGACTTCAGAGAAGTAAATGCCAAAAAGGAGCAGTCCCAGGATCAATCCCTGAGGGATTCCATTTGCGACTGGCCTCTGTAATTCTAACTTCCTGGGTTCTGTCTGTGGGCCAGCTGCTTTACACAGAGTGACATAATGGCTTATACCTAACTTCTTGAGTTTATCAACAATGCCTGAGTGGGGTATTATTGTGCCATATGCTTTGGTCAGGTCAAATTAGACAGTTTGAGCCATTTTGCCCTCACCCATTGCTTTGGTGACCTTCTCAAAGAAGTACACCGTTGAGCAGGCATGGTCTGCCCTTGACGAAACCATACTGGGTTGGGTTCAGTGTCTAGAGATTTCCTATATCATTATTGATCATTTCTATGATAATTCTTTCCATGGCTTTAAATATGAGAGTTGTAAGGCTTATGGGTATGTAGTTTCCAGGGTCTGTAGATGACCCACCTTTGTGCAGAGGGATGACTGTTACTGTTCTCCATATGTGAAGCATGAAGCCCATTTGTAGGCTATGGCTAAAAAGCAATTCCAGTGGGCCTGATCAGTCGTGCTTCATTGCTATTTAGAAGGCATTCTGGGATATTGTCTGGGACCATTGATGCAATGCAGTGTTCTTGGCTTTGGCGAAAGCACTGAGAACCTGTATCATAGTGATAGTAGGCAGGGTTATATTTAATATATTTCCTGACTGGAAGTTGAGTGGGAGGGAGGACTAAAGTTAGACCTGAATTTGTCTGCCAGTAGGTCTGCTATATCGTTTGGCTCAGTATAGGTGGCTACATTAACAGTGAGCACTGCACACAATAGTATATTGCCTTTGAGGTTGTGGACATAGCTAAAGAATGCCTTGTGGTTCTCCTTGGCCTGGGAGGCCACATTTGGCTTTAGTAGACTTTATTTGTCGTCTGAGTTGTTTGCTTAGTTTGATGAGAGTGCTTTTATCCTGCTGGATGCTACACCTCCTACTTTCTGCCATGATTTTCTTCCTTCTGTTATACAGCCTATTAATGTTGTGATTCCACCATGGTGGCTTTGTAATTTTGACTTAGTTTTGTACTTGTCTTTGGTGGTACAGCTGCCTCTATGCATCTATTAACATGCTTGTACAGGGTTTATGTGAACGGTTCCTGCGTAGGCAGCAGTGTTCTCAGGGGTTATGGGGAATTGAAATTTTGTCAGGTTATCACTTAATAGTAGGAAATTAGCCTTAGAGTAATTATCGAATATTCCAGAGTTGGCTATGATTCTAGGTTTTATTTTTACTACAGAGCAGACTGTTTTGTGTTCTGACCTTACCAGAGAGGACATTATGCCTGTTTTCTCATGTTAGTGAGGAACAGATCCAGTATGTTTGGACCCCTGGTTGGTGTATTGACAATGTGTTTCAGGGAGTTTGTATTTACAAAATCTAGAAATCAGTATACCATGACGTTTGGTATTGTATATGATTCCCAGTTAATAGCAGGGGTAAAGTTACCCATGAATACAGTATTGGGTTGAATGGTGACTGTTTCCAGTAAGTTGAAATACATGTTATGGGTTTCCTGGGTAATATGGGAGGACCTATAGCTTGCAAGGAAATGTGGGTGATTCTGCTAGTAGCTAGCTATAGCTCTGCATAACCATGCTTATAAGATTTTGAGCTAAAGGACTGGTTTCTGACAAATTATTGCTGTTGAAAAGCTCTCTTCTTATGAAAAAGGATGACTTTAAGACCTAATCGGTATGTTGAAATCAGCAACATGAAGCATATTGGCCAAAAAAAAAAATTATATTTTTTTCCCCACCTCTTGGATTAGGAAATTGGTCTATTAGTACAACAGCAAGCTGTTATTCAAAAAATAGTTATCCTGAACATGCAGACCTAACTGGGTGCACAGTAGCAAAGGCCGACTAGATCATGTCCACCACCCACCAGTCTGGGACCGTAATATACTTTTTTATGTTTTTTCAGGGGGGGCACAGCCCCCCACACCCCCTGCAAATTAAATATACCAACTCCAAGATTGCACTACATTGAGGAAAAGGGTAACACACCCACGGCATGCCCACATCTGCTTGAACCACCCGGTGAGGTACACATGTACAGGATCACCCAAAAATCATTGTCTGGGTAGAGTTTCACCTTTAACCTTATGCAGCATAAGAAATAAAATGTACTGAACTATATGGCTGGATTACCAAACACAAGCCTGATATTCTCTCCGTAACTAAAACATGGCTTAAACCCACATATATGTCTCTGAAATTACACTCCCGACTACAATATCAATTGTATAAAGAGGAAAGGTTGATAGCATTGCTTTAATATTTCCCAACTACCACATTTCCCCATAACAAACTAATACAAAAATTCAACACAGCAGAACTTCTTAAATAAATACATTTAAACAAATATGCATTACTGTCCTTTCTGTCCGTCCTGGCAACAATACAGCTACACTGGAAGATAATCTGCATTGGACATCCATAACAGTTCCACAATAAAAATAATCCTACTAGGTGATGTCAGTGTCGATTGGGTGGACATAACCTCTAACTCCCCTACATTCACAATGAACATACAGTTTCACACAACTAATTATTAGCCCTACAGATTATAGCCAGACATCAAACACCTTATTATTATTAGACTGGAGCCTATGGTCAGACTTTAGCACATTTCAACACCACAGGTACAATGTCAAAAGCTCTCAGTGACCATCTCCCAATCTGTAGAACCAAACACTTCACATGTCCACTTGGACAGCATGTTTTTAAAACCACATGCAACCTGCCCAAGTTTAATCCAGAAATATTCATTACTATCCCATCGTCTATTAAATGGAATATCTCAAAAAATCCTCCCCTTAGATGATGCTGTAAACTACTTCAGTCCAACTTTCCTAAATATCCTGAATAACCCTGCACCTCTAGAAGGAAGAGCCTAAAAACAAATAATGCAATATGAATATCCAAAAAGAGCAGAATGTTAATGCAGGATAAAGAAAACGTAGGGAAAGAATGACAAAAATATAAAACACAACGATACCTCCACAACTTTGGAATGGCTCTGCAACTGCACTAAAAAACACGTAAACAAAGACAACATTCATAGCAATAGTAAATACAACCCTAAAAAATTCTGGTCAACCATTAAAGAAATCTTATATCTCTACTAAAAAATTCTGTCTTAACCCTCTCCCAATAACTCACCACTTGAAGCTGCAATAGGAATCAACTTCTATTTCATAGATAGTATAGCATCTCTAACCAAGGATTCCTCAACATCTAATCCTAAATCTGCCCAAAAGTCATGTATCAACACATCCACTTTAATGTTCAAACCTTTGCCTTCATCCTACATAAAACTATTCTTAAACAAACTCAAATCATGTTGTACTTCAGCTTATGACTTTTCAAGTGAGAACCTTAAAGTAGCAGCTGAAAGCATTGCCTATCTTTTCTCAAGCCTTCTAAATAGGTCACTCCAGGAATCCCAAACTTCCTGTCTCTCTGAAAAAAAAAAATCACACGTTAGTTCTCGTAAACCAGGGAAAGGAAGCCAACAAACTACTGAAACACAAAAACCAAGTCAGCAGCACCAAGACCCACCACAGGAAGTATCAGGAATCCAAAAAATGTGAAATAAAACTATTTATTGAAGCGCTTTTCATTGCTTGTAATATGGCAACTTCTTCAGAAAAGATACACAGTTTCAAACAGTAGTTTATAAGTAATTGAGACATGCCATGTGAAAACCACACCTCCAGTAAGTCAAGTTCTTAAAGAAACATTTGCTAAAAAAACACACATGTTCATAAAATATTAATACAAAAGCTGCAAGTTTGTTAGATTAAAAGTGTCATCAAAACTGTTATAAATAGTTATACAGAAGGCATTAAACTGTTAGACTCAAACAATAAACAAAGTTAGACTAAACTTCAAAATTACGGAATAATCAACCGGGTATATCTCTCCAAAATATTGTAGAGCTAAAATGAATGGGATTATATTCAAGCACAATATCAGTTACCGTCTCAAACTTCTTAGTTTCAGAAAGCGGGCAATGTTACAAGCATCATTTAAACCTGGTACAAGAAATGCATACAAATGGATTTGGCATTCAAGCTCATGTTCCTCTAAAAGTAAGTTCAGGGGGCCACCTCTCAAATTAGCTTGAACTTGATCTATAGCTTTAAAGGTAAATTTGTGGCCCACATTGTTTGCTATATGTCTTGCTAGTGGGTTGTCAATTTTATTAACTGAAATAGCATAGGTGTGTTCATAAACCCTGTCCCGCAGTCTACGTTCAGTCTTCCCCATGTAGAATGTGGGAGAGCAGACACATCTTGCTATGTAGACTACCAGTCTAGAATTACAGTTGAGTTTAAATTTAATCTCGTACTTGTTGTCACCTATACAAAATGTATTGCCCACTTCCATGAATCTACACATCCTACAAGATTCACACAAATTCATTCCAGCATACCTATGTGTTTTAAGTTGTTGCCCCACACCTTCAAGTAAGTTTTTAAAGTTGTGGCCTCTACGAAATACAATATTTGGAACTGGACCTAGTTTACTGAATAATGTAATATCACTCAAGATAAACTGCCATGTTTTACATAAATACGTTTGACTTGGCCACTATCATTACTGAAGGTAGTGATAAATCCACCTTTGAAGTTAGGGGCTAAAGTTTGTGATGGAATTTGTGTTGGGACAAATACACTGTTCTGACAATCTACCATGTGAGGAACAAGACTGTCCTGTTCTAAACTATTTAGCCCAAGGATGGGAGAGACGATTCCAAGTCTTCTTTTGTCAGAAACTTCACTGACTAAAGTTCCATTAAGGTCACTAGGATACCCACATCATCCTAAGTAAATCACACTCTCGATGGAAATTGAGCTCAAGTGTGGTCATTCTAGCTGCCCTTATCAATTGGCCTTTTATAATGGGCCGCTTCTGGTGGAACGGATGGCAGCTAGAAAAGTGTAGGAGTGAGTTACGTACGTGGATTTTCTAAAAATCTGTGATACATACCCCCTATTGACTTTATCTTTTGAAATTTTGACATCTAAATAGTCAATCATGGCTGTATGAAATGTTGATGTAAATACAAGGAAATCAGTTGTAGAATTCAAAAATGAAATAAAAAGCTCAGCCTGAATGCCATCTCCATTAAATAACACGAAGATGTCATCCAAGAAACGGGTGTAGTAAATGAGGTTCGCCCTGAAGTGCTCAGCTTTGAAAACAAAAGTTCTTTCCCAATACGCCATCACCAAGTTGGCAAAGCTGGCCCCACAGGGCGACCCCTTAGCGACCCTTCGTTTCTGTAAATAAAAATCCTTGTCGAATAAAAAGTAATTATTAGTAAGAATAATGTCTAAAAAAGACTCCACTAAAGTAATTTTGTGTGAAGGAGCTTCCTTAGCTTTAAGCAAAAGACTCACCCATTCTATGCCCTCTAAATGTGGAATAGATGTATACAAGTCCTTAACATCGATAGTTAAGAAATTGTGATTGGGGTTAAATTCCAAGTTGTTAATATTCTCTAGGTAGGTCCATGAGTCTTTGCATACTTGGGGTTCTGACACTAAGTATTTTTTCAAAATGTTGTCCACTACCTTTGCACAAGGGTAAGTTAATGAACCCCTCCCATCTATTAATGGTCTCATGGGGGGGTTTTCCACATCCTTGTGGATTTTTGGTATCCCAAACATAATTGGGATTTTTGGCCAAGGAAGGGAGATGAAATTAAACGTACCAATATCAATGATGGCATCAATGAAGAAGTCATTGAAATAGCCTCTTATCCATTTATATGCAGTGTTGACCTCACTCAAGGATGCTTTAGAGTAAGCCTCTGTGTCTAACAGGTGCCTCATTCTCACTGTGTAGTCGTGTTGATCAAAGACTAGTAATCCCCCACCTTTACCTGGTTTAACCACCCTGACATTAGCGTTCCTCATGGATTGCAGTAGTACACTTTCCTTTCGACTCACATTACTTAGTCTTTTTGATGGCCAAGAATGAGGATTTGAAAGGAATCGAAAATCCAGTTCGCATACTTGTTCAAACATCTTCAGGGTAGGATGTAGTGGGGGATTAAGTACTAGCCACCCTTAACTCATGGTCACCAGAGTTACTGTCACCAAATAATAAATTAAAATTTAACTTTCTCACATATAGTTTAAGATCTGTGACAGTTTTGACTAAATTAAATGGTTTGTCAGGTACAAATGTACTACCTTTAGCTAATAAATTCACCAATGGCAAGTCGATAGAAAATGATGAAAAATTATAAATGTTAAAGTCTCCGTCACTGTTAGTAACAATGTTCAAATGAGGATAGTTATTAGTTATTACTTCCTGCATTTGAAATTGCATCGATTGTTCTTCTGGTTCTGTTGGAATGATTTGTTCTTCGGAATTGTTCCTGTAGGGTTGTCTTTCCGAAAATTTACACAATTGTTAACAGGGACGTTGGTATTGTCAGTCACTTGTTGCTGGTTATAATCACAGCTGTTGCTGTTATTGTTACGGATCCGTTCACTACGTCTAATGACAATCTGGTTATTGTCATCAGATTGCACAACATTGTTGGATTGCTGTACAGCAATAAAGGGTTTCATTCCATTAGAAATTTGAGCTGAAGATGGTTTTGGATAGGCCGACCCATTGTCATAAGCAAGCCTGTTCCTTTTCATTTTTTGACTTTATTGCTCTTTAGTCTGTCCAGCAACTGATTAATACTAGAGAAAGAACGGTCGTAGTCATACCTGTATCTGAAAAATTCACAGTCTGATACTATGTCATTGTTCAGCACTGAAACCTCACAGGACAAGGCATCTATCTGTAACTGGTAGTGTTTGATCATAAGTTGCATGAGGTCAAAGCCTTGTTGGTCGAACAAGGAATTTAATTCTATGTGAAACAATGAAATCGGGATTAAACCAGTTGGGTACCGATGAACACGAAGCCCTTTTGGAACTATGTGTTGCTCCAAGCACTCCTTAAAATACATCACTTCAAGTTGTAATTTTTTAAGTTTTAATAACTTTACATCAAGGATTTTAAGCTTCTCATTCAAGCCAATAGCACCAACCCATTGTCCGTTATTAGTCTTGGCCGGTTGCTCCTGGTCAGATGGTGTCTTGAAACAAAGTGTGGAAGTGTCTTTAATCCACTTGTTAAAATCAAGAGCTCCAATAAGCCTTCCATTGTTTTCACTAGATGTATTAAGTACAGGGTCATCCATATTCCCCGTTTGGTGGGCTTCGGTTGGGACCCGTTGGCTTGATGTGATATCCCCACAAGTTGTGCCAATACTGACTTCAACTCTGTTGGGTGGAGTAGGTCTCAAGTTACTAACAAGAGTGCCACTCACCGGTATTTGTGGAACCACATTCTGAAAAGAACGTTTTTGTTGAGATAAAACAGTGTCCACCTTCTCTAAATGAGCAGAAAGGCCGTCCATATGTTGGCCTCGCATTAATTAACTGAGTAAGATTCCCCAATTCGGTCTGCAGCTATGAACCGAAAAGTGTGGGACTACTTGGGTTGCTGCTGGTTCCAGACGCCATACTACAGGTAAACCAGGGAAAGGAAGCCAACAAACTACTGAAACACAAAAACCAAGTCAGCAGCATCAAGACCCACCACAGGAAGTATCAGGAATCCAAAAAATGTGAACTAAAACAATTTATTGAAGTGCTTTTGGTTGCTTGTAATGTGGCAACTTCTTCAGAAAAGATATACAGTTTCAAACAGTAGTTTATAAGTAATTGAGACATGTCATGTGATAACCACACCTCCAGTAAGTCAAGTTTTACACGTTATCTCTCAACACAAAGGGGGAAATTCAACAGCCATCACTAACTTTAGACCTATAACAATCTTATCCCTCTATCTAAAATGCCTGAAAATGTATTCAAAAACAATAGCTAAACTATCTCCTGTAGGAAGAGCTCCTATCCCCTATACAACATGGCTTTGGTCCTCTCCTATAATACCACTACTGTCCTTCTAAACTATGTAGATACTGTCTAAAGTTAGAGATAACAGCAAACTAGTCTCCTCCTTATTTTTAGATTTGTTTAAAGCCTTTGACACAGTTTTCCACAGCAAACTTCTACCGCAAATGTCCTCACTAGGTCTATCTCAGCCCAGCCTTCTATGGTTTCAAAGTTACTTGTCCAATAGGTATCACTCAGTAAAATGGCACTCCAAGCTTTTTCCTTACCTCCCAGTCACCAATGGTGTACCACAAGCACTTTTATCATGAAAATGCATGAAAACAGTGAAAGCCCCAAAACATCTAAACATGAAATATCAAACATTCAGAACAGCGAATTTTTTCCCATGGAAAAAATTTGCTGCTCCGAAACACATACACACAACACAAGCACATCAAACAAACAGCAACCACACACATACACTTAAATTCCTACATCTAACACTGCACTAAACTAAACATACACTACTATCTACCCACTTACCTTAACCCAAACCCTAACCCTAAAGTTCGTCACTATCACACACTCACCTAACCTGCGCCCTAACCCTAACTCACTTAAACTGCCCCTAACCCTAATGTCTATCAATATCACAGACACACCTAACCCGTGCCATAACCCTAACTCACTTAACTCGCCCCTAACCCTAACGTACAATCGCACACTTACCTGAACCCAACCCGTAACTTTCCACCACAGCACTAAGAATAGCAAAGCCACAGAAATGGCCAACCGAATTCTTTCCCGAGGAAAGAATTCACTGTTCTGTAGCTTCGCTATTCTTAGCATTGACCGAATGTTCTGATATCAAACACTATTCAAAGTTTTAATACTTCAATGTTCTGATATAGACCCTACCACAAGGCTCTATTCTAGGTCCTCTCCTCTTTAACATTCTCACCGACACCTTTGATACATCCACACAACAGGTCACCCTAATACAATGTGCAGATGGCACCACAGTCATATGACCATTAAATAACTTGGCACATCTCCAAAACGTTACCCAAGAAGCTTCAGCAGCCACTGAAACATGGCTTTGTAACTCACAATTCATGCTCAACCCCCAAAAAGACTATTTTTACCTAAACCCCTCTCATAAAAAAAAAAAAAAAAGAAAAATATTGGAATTCTTATTTTCTTTTTCAATAATACTACCACTAAAGTCCCTTCACATATGATTACAGATGACAGTGGATGATAATCTTAAATTGCATAAAAACTTACCAAAAACAGAAATGCTTTATAAAGCCAAAAACTTTCTCACCAACACAACTAAAATTACACTTGCCACTACTTACCCCCCCAGTTGTTTATGGTACTGCCATCCTTACTCACCTGTAGGCATCACAAAAATCAATACTTGAACAATGCTATAATAAAGAGGCTACATTTGCAGCAAATACCCTTTTCAGAACCTACCACTGTATGACACTAAAAAGCCAAGATTGGTTAGATCTATTCCATCAGCTAACATACACAGCTTCTTACCACCTATAAAATTACCCAGCACTGAATACCACTCTATACAACAATGACCAAATACCGCTCTCTGTCAACAAACCTATCACACCAGCTGGGCATGGTCTGTATGCATACTATGCTGCTAAGGCTTGGAACATCTTGTCTATATCCATCAGGTCAGTACCCTCGCTCCAGTCCTTTAAAATCATTCTGAAGACTTTCTGCCAAAATTTGGCTCTGGTCTTGCTCAACCTCAGGATAAACTACCTGAATACATACAAACAAGTACTTGTTCATTCCTGACACCTCCTTACTCCCCCTTCTTCATTCATTTCCTAACTTCAGTCAATTTATCTCACCTGACTCCCTCTCTCGTTCTGAATATGTCATGATCCTGTTTTTTCTCTTTTACTTCATATTGCAGTTCCTGTTTGTATTACACTAACTTACTTTTGATTTCTCTAACCTGGCTAAAATGTTTCTAAATATTAAATCATTCGTCATATAATTTGCATCTATTTCAAGCAATGCTGTCACATTATGTTTAATTTGGCATATTTATTTTAACTGTAGACTTTTTGTAATATTTTTTAAGACTGTAAAATTATTGTTCTGAAAATGTTTAATACTTTGGAGCTCTTCTCCCCGGGCATCCACTGAAAATGGGTACATACCTAGTTGGACCTTCCCATTAATCAAATGTCAGTAATACGTCCTCGAACTGTAGACAGAGGTGCTGCTTAAGAAAAGCTGGAACAGGGACTGCCATAATCACCATTTCATGCAAGAGAAGAAATATTATAGTAATAATAAAAAAAAGGTACATAACTTTCTGAGTATCTCTTCAAAAGTCTTATTTGTTTAATTATGTGACCAAAAAGTACCCTGATAGCATTAGAGCTTGAATCAAACTTTTTTAACCAAAGCTGTTATAAATCTTTACTTTCTTAATCTTAGCAGACTTCTAGAAAAAAAAATCTGTCCAACGAACATCTATCAAGAGAGATTAGTACCAATGAACACATTCTGTAATTGTCCTGTAGATCCCATCAGTATCCTTAAAAGTTGTAGGGGGGATACTGCTGAAGTTTTTAAAAAAAGTATTTTATAAAAATGTTCTAAAATGTCAACATAAAACATAAAGAGGAAGGAGGATGCTGCATTAATAAATGTATATTGTCTGTCTCTCTTCAAAGGGCAGCCACGGTGGTGCAGTGGTTAGCATTGCTGCCTCACAGCAAGAGGTTCTCCAGTTCAATCGGCTGGGGTGCCTTCAGTGCGGAGTCTGTATGTCCTCCCTGTGGTCGCGTGGGTTTCCTCCGGGTGCTCGGGTTTCATCCCAAAGACATGCTGCAGGTGGATTGGACACTCTAAATTGGCCCTAGGTGTGTGTGCATCTGTGTGCCTTCTGTGGGAGGTTGGGCACCGGGCTGGCAACTCATCACCATAAAACTCCTCTGTCAATCATGAGCAGACAAGGTGATCCACTGTGGCGACCCCTAACCAGGAAAAGCCAAAAGAAGAAGTCTGTCTCTCTTCAAACAGTTTAGAACCAGTCTATTATAAACCTCCTCAGAGTCACTCCAGCAGTCTCTTCCTCAGATGAAGAATCTTCATTAAAACACTATCAGAATTATTTCTCCACTGTTAAATTAAGTCTAGGTTTTAAGCTAGGAATTTTCCGGAACCATATTTCACCCTACCCACTCATAAAAACAAAGACCATGCCATGGCACTGTGGTACAGCTCAGTGAATGCAAAATGATGAGAAACCGATTTACCAGGAACATCTCAGTGAAGATCAGCTCCATTGGAAAGCACTACCATAGTGGTTTACAAGTGTAAACATAGCAATTATTCCTCTGTCTCTTGGAAAATGTCTCCATTCTTTAGGTTTGTGCAGCTGTGGAGTTGGTATATATACATAAGTTCAATAGTATTGGAGGGTGCACAGGGGCCTGTCCCCCCTGCAAAAAATACCTATGGTTATTTTATTCACTGAGTTGATTTCCTGACAAGTTGTATCCACTAAGTTTGTTCCTTGTTAAGTCATAACTTGATATGTCACAGTGGAAGTGAAGTTAACATAAACATGTTCCACATTTCAGCCACCCCCAACATGCATAAAAGGTATAGGTCATGTGACAGCATTCTATTAAGTTGCTACAGAGTATACATCTTCCCAATGAATGTGGAGTTTTGGCTGCAGTCCATTAATTCTTTGGCCACATCACTCAGATTGGATTTTGGTTACAGAGCAGCTTTGACACTATTCTGTACGACAGCTGACAGGCTTGGCTTACAATGCAGTACTGTGACAAACCTCTGTGCCATATCACAGAAGGCAGGCACAGAGGTGCACTCAAACCATTGCTAGTACCAGCGCACTCTCTCACATCATGGTAGCCAGTCTCAGCGGTCTAATCATATAAATGCCAGTATGCACAAATGTTGGTCCAACAGTATGGCAACCATACCCATAAAGGTCCAGTCATACCCCAGATTCTCTACACTCAGTCAGGGTAGCCAGCACAAAACAGTATAATCTGATATTCTTCTTCTTCTTTCGGCTTTCCTGGTTAGGGGTCGCAGTATAATCTCGTATTCTACTGGAGCCAATTAACAAACTGCAAAATATCACAAACGTTCTGTTGTCAGTACTTACAACAATGCAAGCTGGCCTGGCACAGTGTACTTTCACACTGTACTACAGCCAGAGTAACATGTAACAAGGTTTGCAGATAACATTTCAATAGTTAAAACAATGACTAAGAACCAACAAATTACAACCCTGGCAGTATATGCAACCTCCATACTAGCAGTCAGTGGTCTTCAAGAACGTGTGCCTACTTACTGCTAGTTATAAAACTGTGAGCGAAGTTACCAGTGCAAAAGAGGTGCGTGATGCACAAGGCAGGGCATGAAATATAACATTTATTTCTGAAACAGTAACATTCCTGTGACTCATAATGTTACAACAATTCCATTTTGATAAGTGAATTTTGAAATCCACATATACCCTTACACAAAAGAGCTTAACTCTCACTGCACATTGCACAGACAAAGGTCAGTATCCAGATAGCTTGCTTAGACAATTTTACAAGAAAATCTAAAAGTATTACAAAGCAACTGCCATTTGTAGCTAGAAGCAAGCTAAAGATTGAATGTCTATAAGAAATTAACAAACTGCAACATATTCCAAGAAAAAAAAACTGTACCTACCACTGCTTTTTGGAGTAACAAATATTACATAATTAGTGACCTGATGTTGTCAATCTTCATTTATTCCTTGACCTATGGGTTCGGTTCCAATCATCGGAACCGACTCAGCGTTACTGCATCCTGCAAGGACCAAAATCTCTTGAGCTTAAGTCTTACCCAGAATGCTCCTCTCCCAATTACCCCAGATCTCATTTGCTGCTTCCTGTGACAGACACATTAGCAATCTGTTCTCAAGCTAAGCTGGTAGCTTTCTGTAACATTGGCTCACTCCTCTGCCATTGTTGGTGGCCTATACCTTTTCTTTTCCTTTCTATCGGTTTATTTTTGGCTCTGTTTGGGTCTTTCTTTCTAGATTATGGCTGACAAAGGCAAAGCACTTCCAGTTTCAAAAAATGCCAGGAGTGTGGCCATAAAATGCCCATCTCCGATAGGCACTCTCTTTGTGTCTATTGCCTGGGCCTGGTGTACTTATAAGAGGATTGTTCTATCTGTCATGCCTTTATTCACCGGGCCCTGGTAGAAAGGAAGAATAAATTGCTTTTAAAAGGGATGATTAAATCTTCCTCTGATGAGTCCTTATCTGTTTTTTCTGGCAAAAGGGAAAAGGATGTCTCATCTCCTTCCTCATCATCATCTTCATCTAGATAGGAAAAACAAAAAAGAGAAGTAATTCAGTGTTGGCCTCGCCCTCGGCACCGATGACCAAAAAACTTAGAACTTCAGCGCCCTCTTCATCTGCGGAACTGGCAGTCTCTACAAAAGAAATTTTGGTGCTGAGCTTGGCACCAGAAGTGACTGCTCCTTCAGTGCCAAAGTTATCAGCACAGATATTAAATTAACCCATGGAGACATCAGCCTCAGTACCGTCTTTCATTTTGGCAGTGGTATCTTCGGTTCCTGCTGAATATTCTGAAATTTCAGTTTTGGATAGACCTAGGACCAGGTACTCTCCATCTATAGATCCCTTTGCTGGTCAATTACCCAGCCCCTTTTTGGAGAGACTGAAATCCCCCTTTACTCAGTCAATTCTTTCCACCAAGAGCCTGACAGAAATGGATGTGTTGAGGTTGGTGGATCTGCTCCTTGCGGCGTGGAGACTAACAGGTGTGTCTTCAGTTCCAACTCCTTTGGGTGCCAGAACCCTTCTTCTGTGACCCCTACAACTCTTCCTCCTCTAACCTCTTCTGAGAGATTGGAGATTCTGGCTCTGAGTTTCCCAGCACTGACTGTTTTGGTTGTCTTCCACGTTGCTGGTCTATGCAGCAGCTGGGACCAAGGCTGAAATAATTTCCTCTTTAGTAAGGTTGGCATGCACCAGTCCTTTGGCTTCACAAACATTGGCCAACTGGCTTTTTGTCAGCTTGCTATAGTCCACTGCTGACATATTGCCTGCTTTCTCTGATTAAACTAAACTAAACTAACAAAGATAAATAAAACTGTTGTGAAAATGAAATTATGTATGTTTACTTTATGGCTGCTGAGAGTATGAGCACCTTCTGTGACAACTGACCACTGGCTACTGAAGTTTAATTATTATTCCACCCAGCTGCCTCCAATATGTGATGGATTCCTACTCTGGGCCAGCAATTAAGGAGACTCAGTCTTCACTACTGACTCCAGTGAGGGATGGTCACTAAGATCAAAGATGGATTCACACAGTATTTTCAGATGCAGCTCCCTGCACCAAGCATCATTTCCCTTAAAAGCACACAGGGAGCATGCTCCAGCCCTTGGGAATGGACTCTCTTTCCCTCTTCAGGCCCACACAAAACTCCACACTGACCACTTTGGAGCTCTGTGTCCCTGTTCCCAGTTGATACACACACACACACACACACACACACACACACACACACACACACACACACACACACACACACACACACACACACACACACACACACACACACACACACACACACACACACACACACACACACACACACACACACACACACACACACACACACCTGGGAAAGCTGGCATACATTTACTAGCCGTGACCCTTTCTGCCAAGACTCTGAGGTAATCACACTGCCACCAGTCAGCTACCCTAAGGTTCTTACAAAGGGTACCCAACTATACTGTGTAAAATTAATACTAATACAAATGGTAGGGTATGACCAAAGCAGCAAGGCTTTCAGGAAAGGCCACAGTGTCACTAAAACAGGCATAAGTACTCTCAAGATGTTAAAAGTATTCTCTAAAGGACCAGCCACAATGAAAGTTATTAAAATAATTAATGATAAATAATAAAACAGAAAACATGAGAATACTGAATACAACAAACAACAGAGTTTCAGCCACAGAGATATAAAAATAATACAGTTGGATAGCTTCTCACAGATGCAGAAAACAATACTAAACAATTCTCACTAAATGTCCCTGACTGACTAAAGAATTACTGTTTCCTGACTATCTACTAAAGCAAGGCATGCTAATTTGTATTGAGTATCTTACCACAGCAAAAGCCAGATGATGTCTGTCCTTGTCTGTGTGTACGTGTAAGATATAAATCTTCTCAGAAATCTTTCCTATCAGGTTCCAAAGTGCTGCTGTGAGAGTTCCAAAGAAACCAGATGCTGGTTGGAGGATGGCACTACCTCATAACATCACAAGGTATATAGGGCCTTTAGAGACAGCTACATCTGGGAATGTTTAGGGTTATCAAAAAGTAATAGAGAATCATCAGACAGCCTGTGTGAATGATTCTATACAAATAGTGTAGTAATTGGTTTTCTGAGAAAGCAACTGATGCATGGAGCAGACTACCAAATTACATTAAAGTAAATACTAGTTTAGATATTTTTAAGAACAGCTTGGACACATTATAGGAACAAAATATATGTAAAAATGACCTCCTTACAAGACAAAGCTGGAACTTCCCAAAGTAATAAAATAGCATCGACAAAACAAAAAGTTCACAGCAGACTCGGCTTAAAAATCCACTATTTATTTGCAGCAAACAGACAGTAAGCGCTTTCAAATTCACAGTTCTTCTTCACACTAATATAAACATCACAACTGCTAATTATTTAGAATACAAACAGACCAATCAGCAATCTTCAGGAATCATCTATGCAATTCCCTGGATCTAAGAACAGGTTTTAAAGAAACCTTGTTATTTAGACCTGGTTTCCCATCAGCAAGAAATGTACATATCCAGTGCAGTTCCCTTTCTTCAGTGAAATTCACAAGGTCACCACCTCTAGGACCCACTCTAACTGTCTCAATTACTTTAAAGTAATGTGATGAACCTACCTCATAAACATGTTTAGCAAGTGCATTTGTTAGATCAGTCTTCCTCAAAGCATATTAATGCTCACGAATATGTTCATATAGCATCCTATTAGACTTGCCAACATAAAAACTTTCACATGCCACACATGCAGCTAAATAGATGATATTCATAGTTTTGCAGTTGGCTGACACTTTAAAAATATATTTTTTCTTAGAAACAGGATGTATAAATTCATTCAGTCTCTCTATGGAAGAACAATGTCTACAGGAACCACAGGGATGTGTGCCTTCTAGCCTAGAATGCACTTCCATATTGTGCTCTGTGTATTTATGATCTCTATAACAAAGATGTTGCTTAAGGGATTTCTTATTTTTGTAGGTGTAATTAGGTCTAACACCCACAATATCATGGATTCTATCATCCATTGTCAAGATATTCCAGTTTGCATCAATCATCTGTCTAATTCTTCTAAAGTCACTAGCATAAGGTAGCACTAAAGGCATTTTATACCTGCTGAACGGTCTGATTTTTCAGACATTTCTTTGGGTTTAAGACTATTTGCCCAAAATGTCTCACTTAAGTTGTGCTTTGCAAACAGTTCTTCTAATGAGTATGTTTATGGTTTTAAAAAATCTAGTGTATATCAACCCGTTATTGATTCTGTAGTAGATGTGTTTGTCAGGAAATGTGAGGATGAATTGTTTACTGTTTTTTCGGACACTCAGGATAGAATGTCCAAGGTAAAGGGACATGATTTTTATAATTTAATAAAGGAAGAGAGTTCTGCTTTAACAGCACTTGAGTCAGATCATTCTTTGGTCATAAAGAATGCTGACAAAGTTGGAGCCACTGTTTTAATGAATCGTGATTTTTATATAGAGTCTATACATAATATGCTTTCTGATTCAAGTATTTATGATAAGGTTGACCGGGATTTTATATGGGATGTGCAATGCTCTGTTTTTTTCATAATAAGTGATTCTATAGATAAGTTTGTATTACTGAGCAATTAGCTGATTATTTCAATGTGGAACATCCAGTGATACCAGTGTTTCAAGGTCTCCCTAAAATACACAAGAGTTTGATTTTACCAACTCTGAGACCCATAGTCTCAGGTAAGAAATGGCTTACAGAGCCTTTTTCAATATATATAGACAAGCAATTGCAACCTGTTCTTAACAGGATACCTACAGTACTTAATGATACTAGACAATTTTTGAAAGATCTTAGCTCTTTTGTGAAAGAGAAAACTTTTGCTTTAGAGAATGTTTTGTTAGTGACATTGGATGTAGAGTCACTATTTACCTGTATTCCGAATTATGAGGGCCCGAACATGATTAAATCGTTTTTGACTTTGCATAGTGATTATGATGTGAAACAGATAGATCTTATCTGTCTGTTTCTGGAATTAGTACTGACTAATAATGTGTTTCTTTTTCAACAGGATTATTAAATGCAGAAAGTTGGTGTAGCTATGGGCACATCTTGTGCCAATAGCTATGCCAACATGGTTTTAGCAAATGGTTTTAGCAAAATGGGCAGTTTGTTTTTGGTTGTATGTTTACATCAAAAGTCCTTTTTTATAGGAGATTTGTTGCCGATGTGGCTCTATTATGGGGAGGGACTAAGAATGATCTGAATGATTTCACAGAGTATTTGAATAGAACCACCGAGTTTCTAAAGTTTACTAGCACTGTCTCATGTTCAGAGATGTTTTTTTTAAATGTATGTTTAACTAAGGATGAAATGGCGTGTTTATCAACTACTCTGTATAGAAAGCCCTCCAGGAGGAACAACATTTTGAAACGTGATAGTATGCATGCTTCTCATATGTTTAAAAACATTATGAAAACACAAGGGATGAGGGTATCTCAGCTGAATAGTACTGCTGATGGATTTTCCACAGATTTAGATATGATAGCATATGAATTTCTGACTAGAGGCTATAATAAAAAAGTAATAAGTGAGATGAAAAAAGGCATAAATTCTAAGAGACTGACTGTAGCACGTCCTTATTTCTCAACTGAATCTCCTGTTGGACAGCAGGTTGAGAATGTGAAGCTGCGGAGTCTTCCATTAGTGCTACCTTACGCTAGTGACTTTAGAAGAATTAGACAGATGATTGATGCGAACTGGAATATCTTGACCACGGATGATAGAATCCGTGATATTGTGGCTGTTAGACCTAATTACACCTACAAAAATAAGAAATCCCTTAAGCGACATCTCTGTTATAGAGATCATAAATACACAGAGCACAATATGGAAGTGCATTCTAGACTAGAAGGCACACATCCCTGTGGTTCCTGTAGACATTGTTCTTCCATAGATAGACTAAATGAATTTATACATCCAGTTTCTAAGAAAAATATATTTTTAAAGTGTCAGCCAACTGCAAAACTACGAATATCATCTATTTAGCTACGTGTGTGGCATGAGAAAGTTTTTATGTTGGCAAGTCTAATAGGATGCTATATGAACATATTCGTGAGCATAAATATGCTTTGAGGAAGGCTGATCTAACAAATGCACTTGCTAAACATGTTTATGAGCTAGGCTCATCACATTACTTTAAAGTAATTGAGACAGTTAGAGTGGGTCCTAGAGGTGGTGACCTTGTGAATTTCACTGAAGAAAGGGAACTGCACTAGATATGTAAATTTCTTGCTGATTGGAAACCAGGTTTAAATAACAAGGTTTCTTTAAAACCTGTTCTTAGATACAGGGATTTGCATAGATGATTCCTGAAGGCTGCTGATTGGTCTGTTTGTATTCTAAATAATGAGCAGTTGTGATGTTTATATTTGTCTGAAGAAGAACTGTGAGTTTGAAAGCGTTTACTGTCTGTTTGCTGCAAATAAATAGTGGATTTTTAAGCCGTGGCGGCTGTGAACTTTTCGTTTTGTTGATGACATTATAGGAACAACTGTTTTGGTATATTAGCAGGATAGAATGGCATAAATGCCCGTGCTTGAAATATTTGTATGTATGTATCTTATGGTGAAGTTCACAACTCATTCTAGCTACTGTATAATTAATACAACAGTTGTACACTTACCTTATAGGGAAATTCACATATCATTCTGACTGCTTTATATTTAATAAAAAAGTAGCGCATTTATCTTATTGTGAATTTCATAACTCATTCTAACTACTGTATATTTAAGGCAACAGTAGTACACATGCTTTAGGGTGGAGTTCACACCTCATTCTGACTACTGCATGTTGAATATAACACTTGTGCACTTACCTTATGGTGAAGTTCACACCTCATTCTAACTACTTTATATTTAGTCCAACAGTAGTATGCTTACCTTATTGTGAATTCACACCTCATTCTAACAACTCTATATTTATAAAAAGGAGCATACTTATCTTATTGGGAATTTCACACCTCATTATAACTAATGCTTGTTGAATATAACACTTGTACACTTATCTTATGGTGAAGGTCATACTTCATTCGATCTTGCATTTAATTTAATAGCAGTACACTTACCTTATATTGATGTTCACATAGATACTCATACTGAACTTACAAACTAGACATGTTAAAGGAAAATTCCACCCTAGAATGCAAATCAATATGTTTTTTTCATTATATCTTTGTTTTTTTAGCCATTTTAATGCCTCAAAATCACTCCAAGTGCTTCTTTTACAATTTTAATGTGTTTTCCACAAAATGGTGGATGATGGGGCCTGCCTTGGTAACATGACCTTGTTACCTTGTTTTCATTCCTTCTTCCCAGGATACATTTCAGGTTCTTTTTATATGAGTCATGCTAGACATAAGGAAGTGGTGTTGTTTTCTCATGCCATTAAAATAGAATGGCCGGACTGTGAAGCACTATCTTCTGAACACACCTTCTGTAACAGAGCTACTTCTATGTTTTCCTGAATGATCCTCTGTTATGTGTCTGTCAGAGCTTGTGATATGCTATAAATGGTTATTAGCTACTTTCTGCATAAGAAAGTAGGTAAATAGCAGGTTTTTGTAAAGGGATTCTTTTGTAGTTCTAAAACTAGAACTTTTACTGTATGTACCAGATATGCACCCCCCTCTGGAAGGATATCACAGAAAAGTATAAAAGACCTTTTTATGAACATTTTGAGTTTCCCTAGTTGACAGGATTGTCACCTGTCTGCTTTTTTGCAGTTCTGTTTTGTCCTGTGTGGGGGTGGGGGAGGGGCTTGAAGTGGTACTGATATTTTGCAAGAAAAAATATTCTTTGACTTTTACTCTAAATGCCACAGAAATCTTTGACACTACATTTAAGTTATCTTAACATAAAAACTATTATAAATAACCAACATTTAAAGGTTAGCATTTCAGTGCTGCGATGCTGCTTATGTAAATTTGTCAGAAGAGATGACAGCTGCTTTTAAACCCTGGACTGATCTAATTGTTTTGTTTTGTTATGCAAGTGGAGTAATAACTTCCAAGAAACCAAGGCAAATATGATAAAAGATAATCCACAGACAAGAAGAACCAAACCAAAAAGCACAAAGAGACCCCTTAGAAAAAGAATTTATGAACATCAATATGACATTAAAAAAAAGAAGAACACTAATGCTTTTTTTAAACATCTTGCTTCGTGCCCTAACATGAAACTTAAGTTTATGGTTCTTGAACAGGTGACCCAGGATGCCAGAGGAGGTGACTGGGAAGCCCGCCCTGAATATAAAGAACTTTTATGACAGCTTAGACTTAATTCTGCAAAATCCCCTGGTCTCAATGAGGCCATTAATATATCCAGTGTACTAAAGCTGAGAAGGGCTAGGCTATGATTTTCTTGTTACAATTAGTAAATGTCTTTTATCTTACATATTTGTGATTTTTTATGCACACATTTGTACATCATTTTTAAATGATTTTTAAATGATTTTTAGTGTTTTCACTATTTGAACTTTTATTCTGCATTTTCATATGCATACTTTTCACTCACTGAGTTCAGTTACTAATTAACTGCCTTCTTAAGTGGATGTTTGTTGAACTAATTAAGTACCATGTGATCAGATGCTTAAGTATTTAAACTTTTCAGTCACACTACTTTTTATCTTGAGAAAGCCAGGTATTTGCCTGGCGAAAGTGCTTGATTTATTGACCTGTTTGTTGTTCAATAAAGCTGCACTTTGTGCTTTTTGGTTCGGTTCTTCCTGTCTGTGGATTATCTTTTATGCAAGTGGAGTGTTAAGTTCTCTTCTTCTCTGCGTTAAAAACACTGGAAAACAGTTCCACAGCTTTCTGTTTTTTTTTTAATAGTGGCTACAGGTAGAGGGGACATAAGCTGTTGAAAGCTGGAGGGGCAGAGGGTAAGAGGGGCACTTAGTGATCTAAAAAGGGCAATTTTTTAAACTATTTACTCCCTCAACATAAGTTCACTTGGAGGACATTTTAAGCTCAGCCAATTTCCCTTTTGGTGCTTGTTTTAGCATTTCCTGATTGTTTTAACATTTCCTGATTGGTCTTACCCTTTCCATACCTGATAATTGCATATTGGCCCTAGTGAGAATAACTGTGATCATACCATAGATAATTTGAGGGGACCCATATAAGGGATGCAGAATTTAAGAACTGCCTCTCACCATTAGTGGCATGAAGGTCAATCCTGGGGTGCATTTTCAATTATCCATCCTTAGATCAAAGTTGCATTTGGATATGGACAGGGAAGACTTTTGTTTTTCTTGAATAGAGTCTGCTCTGGAACAGTGGCATCCCCTGTGATATATATATATATATATATATATATATATATATATATATATATATATATATGTTTCTCCACACCATTCTGTTGAGACACCTGTACTGAGTATTTCTGATGCCATTTGACTTGCTGATGTTCAGTAGGTCCATCAGTATTGGGTTGGAGGATACCTTGCATGCCAGACACAGGTAATCTTTTAGCACTCTGTAGGATACTGAGTATAATGTTAAGGCTTTGAGGTGGTCCATGTAAGACCTATTGTTTAGGACTTGTATCCTTTTAGTAAGGTATCTCTGTGGCCATCCCAGTTGTTGCATCTGTCTGGACAGATACATGTCAAAGTGGGCATTATAAAAAATGATTGACCTAATGAGGGCTTTGTAAAGGGGACAATAGGATCTCTAGCTCTAGTTGCAATCATTTTTTTCATAAGCTGTACAATATAAAAAGACTTTCATCTGACACTAGGCATATGTTGGTCAAAAGTTAGGTCACTGACCACACGAGTTCCCAAATGCCAAACAACTGGGTCAATTCTCAAGGGGGTAGTTCCCTGTGGTAGATGACTTTGCAAAGGACATGTAAATGTATTTTTGGAGCTTAGTTTCAATTTGTGATTCTGGAACCAGTTATTGTTTCAGACATACCTTCCTGCATGATAGTTAAGTCATTTGGGGATTCAATAACTGCTCCTAGCTTGTAGACTTCTCAGACATAGTCAGCCAAAGCCCTTTGGTATTTGCTTTTACTTCCGAGAAGTAAATGCCAATCAGGAAAAGTCTCAGCGCTGAACTGGTTTCTGTGTAGAGGTAGCCTCCCCTATTTTGATCTCATGCATCATGAGAGCCAGTTGGCAGTCCAGCTAGTGATGTAAGGGTTTATTCCCAGTTTATTCATGAAAATGTATTTTTTGAGCTTAGTTTCAGTTCATGATTCTTGCACCAGTTATTGTTTCAGACATACCTTCCTGCATGATGGTTAAGTCATTTGGGGATTCAATAACTGCTCCTAGCATATAGTCTTCTCAGACGTAGTCAGCCAAAGACCTTTGCTATTTGCTTTTGCTTCCGAGAAGTACATCCCAAACAGGAAAAGTCTCAGCACTGAACCAGTTTCTGTCTAGAGCTTGCCTCCCCTATTTTGATTCCCTGCATCATGAGAACCAGGCCAGCTAGTGATGTAAGGGTTTAGTCCAAGTTTATTCAGCTTTTCTACTATATCTGATTAGGGGACTCTGTCAAAAGGCTTAGCCATGTCAAGGTAATGTGGTGTGAACTGTAAAGCTTAACATTTGCTCATGATTTTGAGCCTTTCACACTTTCTCCCTGATTCTTGCCCTAAGAGGTTGAGAGATCAGAGCATATGTTTGACTCTCCCTAATTTTCTCTCATATTTTTGGACTGTTCCTCATAAGATTTGTGGTTTTATGGCAAACTTATGAGGATTGCAAAACTTAAAAAAATGATAGACATTTGAGTTTCAGACTTCTAGAGTTCATATCCTTCAGAAAATGCATGCTAATGCAAAACCTGTCATACTAGCAACTAAGCATATAAGAACAATTTTATACTTAAATATGTCCCTGATCCTGGACCTTTGACCTTTTTCCCGACCCATTACGTTTTTGGCTTTATCCCTTGAGCTATGAGGTTTTGAGGTTTAAATAAGAACTGTGAGCAAAACCTGTTTACCACTTTCAAGCTCAACCTGTTTCATTTTTTTCATTTATTCAATTAAATAAAAAAAGTGCAATAAAAACTGGGCAACTTGAAAAATAACAATAATAATAAATTACCTAACTGAAGGCTTAAAGCCAGACAAGAAGCTTTAATAACATTTTTAAGTACAGAACAAAAATCACACAGTATTTTTTATGGTGCTTTTAAATAAATTAATGTTTCTTGCATGACTTTAAAAATCTAACAAAACTGGTGCCAACTTGCAATAATGAAAAAAAAATGAGAAAAAAAAAGACTTAAGGCAAGGAAGAAATTGCATTAATTTCTGAAAACACTGTAACAGCAGAGTCAAAGTCATTCCAGTTTCTTGCCTGTATTAAGTCTTATTTTATCATCACTACCACCACCATCATCATCATCATCATCGCTGTCATTATTTTTACTGTAATTACTTCATAAGTGACTTCCAGAATGTACCTGGGTGGGCTGCTGCCACTTCAGTTGAGGTCCACAAGCCACAGAACTGCACTGGTATGTTTAGCAATATGCTCATAAATAAACTGCTCCAACGTCAAGCAAAAACTTTATTAAAGCAAAGCTTTCGGGTAACAACCCTTTTTCAATGCTAATACCATTACACGGAATAATCACCATTTAAATAAGGGCAAACAAGTATCGCATGTCCACAGCCAGCATATCACATGACACTGCATAATTTTTTTTTTAAATACATTACATATTTTGTTGCTCTATTCTTAGTAAAACAGGTCTAATACTTACAGTATTGTTAAGACCAGGTTCAAACTCTGCACATAATCTAATAATCCATTCATACTCTTTATTTTCAAGAAAATTGTTTAATTTCACAACTATGTCTATTACCCTACACTTAAAACAATGGTCCTCACCCTTGTTCATGATATGTCTACTTAGAGCATTCTTGTCATTTCTCCTTCTTATATCCAACTTATGCTCAATAATTTGCTCCCTCAGCCTTCTGGTGGTCTTCCCCACATAAAATGAAAAGCATTTTACACAAGTGGCGAGGTACTCCACATGGCTGGTATTACAAGTGGCTGTGAGGGAAAAAATATATTGGCTGTTGGTCACAGGATATGTCAGCACATTATTATTACCTGTTAAAATATCATTACAACAACTACAGTTCATACACTTAAAAGGGCCCTGCTTCGTAACTGTTTGTTGCTTAGCACATACTTTAAAATCTTTATAACATAGCCTTCTTTTTAAGTTTTTAGTGTTCCTATAAGAAAAATAAGGCTTTTCATTCAGATTTGTCTGCAGCGCAGGTAGAGCCAACAAAACAATCCAGTTCTTTTATATAATTCTTTTAAGATCACCTGTCCTTACACTAAAAGTAGTTGTTGTGTCTTTCGGGGTTAGGGGTCGCTACAGCGGAACTCTGGTCCGCTAATGATTGGCAGTTGATTTTTACGTGCCGAGTTGCCAGTCCTAACGCACAACCTTCAATGAAGGTACGCCCATCCACGCATGTCTCCACGCAGAAGACGCTCTAGCTGAGAGTCGAACCAGACAGCATCTTACTGTGAGGCGACAGCGCTACCCTAGCACCACCACCGTGGACCTAATTTTACTACATTGACCTCTCTTTTGTACCACTTCTTCTGCCCCCCTTAGAAAATGTGTTAGGCTCAAAAAGGGCAGAGAAACCTCTCTGAAACCCATATTTTTAAGGGGGCAGACAATTATTGAGCATAAGTAGGTGATAGATTGTGGCACCTCTCAAGCAGCCCTTCCTGTAGCAACTTCCTACACCCCAGCAGCAGCATCCCTCACCAGCCATTCCAGTGTTCCATTACTTGGCTGTTTCTCCCCAGTTACCATAAACACTGTTCAAACCTGTCAGTATGTATACTATTTTCTTATTTACTTCTACAATGATTATAGATATTGCAATAAAATAGCACGAACACTGATAGCCATTTGCTAAACAAACAATATAGTCTCACAATGAAAAAAATGCACTTGAAACTCACATTCATTGAAACTACATGAAAACCCACATTCAAAGAAAATGCATCTGGCCAGTGAGGGATTAAGTTTACCTTTGGCCTGTTTTCAAATCATAGATTCCTTGCACACATTTTTAGAGCCATGCATACATATACAATTTCTTTGATTCACCTTCCTAATTGCATTAAATTATATTCCTTGCATAATACAGCACCACTTGTTTGAATGCTTTTTTTAAATTTGTAGTTTTGAACATTCTTCTAATAAGCAATAAAACAAAATGTATGAACCAATAATGACAAAACTACCAATTTTAGAAAATCTCAACCATAAAAGGCCACTCAAACATCTGTTATTACAATACACCAATATCACTCAATAATCACAATCTCTGCAGAAGTGAAAGTCATCTGAATAATTCCACATTAAAGAGATCTGTAACTAACGAAGAGGTTGCTACTGGCAAATAACTTTACACTTCAGTGTTTCATCTAGAAATTTAGTGCCTGATGCCATTGAAGAATTAATTACCTATGTTACATTAAAAAAGAAATTGGTAAACTGGTAATATTGCAATAGAGAATCCAGGCTGAGGAGTGGTGGTTCATCACTATGACATAGCAGAAATTCCCTGAGGTTCCAAGAGCAGAATAAGATTTTTTACATTTATTTCATTGAATTGCAATTCTTAACACCTATAGTTGTGCTATACAGCTAATCTACTACATTTTGCGCTGTTAGAAAGCTTGTTTTACTGTTTCATTGCATTTTTGTACTGTTTTATACTGTTATAACTGTATTTTCATTGCTAGATAGTTTTTCATTACTGTAATTTCATTTTTATTGAATTACTTAACTGTAAACTGCTTTTTCATACTGAGAGTTGCATTTTCTGTTTGTGAGTGCTCTATCTGTGATTTTCTGGGCATTTATTGTGAGGTTTCTGTGTTCTAGTGAGTTAGCATAGTCTGGATAGAGATCTGCTGTGTCCAGGCCTGGTTGTTTTGCTTAAGTTTCCTGTGTTTTTGGCAGCCATCTTATGCTGGTAGGGGCTTGTCTTCTCTGTTAGTAAGAGTAACAGGGCTGCCTGACCTTCTCTAGCACGAGCGATTGGTTAAAAGTGCAGAGGTTAGCAGGACTGGGTAGTAAGTCAAGCTTCTAGATTCTTCCATCTTTTCTGGTATTTAAATCCTGTGTCTGCAGGGGGCTGTGCTTGTTTTTACCAGACTGAGGAGTGGTGCTTCATAATTGTGACACAGCAGAAATTCCATGAGTCTCCAAGAGCAGAATAAGTTTTTTTTACATGTATTTCATTGAATTGCAGTTCATAACACTTATAGTTGTGTCATACAGCTAATATACTACCTTTTGCACTGTTATAAAGCTTTGTGTACAGTTTCACTGCATTTTTGTACTGTTTTATACTGTTCTAACTTTATTTTCCCTGCTAGTTTCATTACTGTAATTTCATTTTTATTGAATTACTTAACTGTAAACTGCTTTTTCATACTGAGAGTTGTATTTTCTGTTTGTGAGTGCTCTATCTGTGCTTTTCTGTGCATTTCCTGTGAGGTTTCTGTATTCTAGTCAGGTAGCAAAGTTTGGATAGGGGTCTCCTATATCCAGGCCTGGTTGTTGTGCTTGTTGATTTTTCTGTGCTTCTGGCAGCCATCTTATGCTAGTAGGGACTTGTCCTCTCTGTTAGTGAGAGTAAAAGAGCTGCCTGACCTTCTCTAGCATGAATGATTGGTTGAAAGTGCAGGGATTAGCAGGATTGGGTAGTAATTCAAGATTCCTGATTCTTCCATCTTTTTTGGTATCTAAACTGCTCATTGCACACTGCTGCTGCACTGTTTTAACCCATTGCGAGGTATCTCATTTGCGTTTTTTTTCCTTACCAGCACTCCTGTGTAACTGACACCCTCCCTTACAACTACTGTGTTGATTTTATCCATCCCTACTCACACCTGTAGGTGCACTTATCTGATAGTACCCACTGTACCATCCTTGACCTTTCTTCCTCAGATTCTGACAACCATGGGTGGACAATATCCTGTGGTTTTGCCTGCTAGTCTGGTTGATATGGGCATCCTGAAACAGTGTAGCAACTGACTCATGTACATGGACAGCCCCTTCTTCTACCACCTAGGAGCACAAAGTCATATTCAAAGGAAACTTTATTGTCATACAGATCTACACAGCAGTGTAGATGAATGAAATTACAGTGCTTCATTCTCAATGCAGGAAACAGTTGCACATATAGACAGAGAAACACTAATAAAATATCATGGTAGAAATGTAATAGGTAGCAATTAGTAAGTAAAGTAGGACAGCAGTGACCCACACCCATCCCAGAACAGGAGACAAGGAAGACAAGGAACAATATGTGAAGGTAATAATGTCAAAGTAAAATTGCAACAATAGTAGCATATCTAGGATTACACTGAATTATTGCATAGTTTGTATATTGCACCTAACAGTCCTTCAGTGCTGGTAGGTGAGCTACCTTAGTATTCCACTTGGTTAGTGCACATCCATAAAATAAGCCACTTGATAGGCTAATTATGTAACAGAGGTGGTTGAGTGTTTCAACAGACTTATGGTTTGTTTTTCTCAAGAGTTCAACAGTTTAATGAAGAGCGGAAAGAAGTCTGGTGGTCTTACAATGCAGGCTTCTGTATCTCCTGCCTGAGGAGAGGTGAGTGTACAGACCACTGGCAGGATGCATTGGATCGCTAGAAATCTTTTTGGCCCTGTCAATGCACTGGCATTTGTGTAGATCTTTCATAGTTGTAAGGATGGTGCCAATGATTCTTTCTGCTGACCTTACAACTCTCCTGAGAGCCTTCCAATCCTGATATATATTATCTGATATAACTATCATATATATATATATATATATATATATATATATATATATATATATATACATACACACACAGACACACACACACACACACACACGCATATACACACACACACACACACACACACACACACACACACACACACACACAGTATATAAAGATATGGGTCTACTTCACATGACTGACAGTTCATTTGATCGACATTCATTTGACCGAGACCGAAACACCTAAAACCCATTTGATTGACACTCATAACACTGATACATGTAATTCTCCACTATAGCACAATCCTGGAGTTAGTATATTTAGTTAGGGGGAGTGTAGGGGGCACAGCCCCCCCACAGACTTCATACATTTCAAACATACACATGGATACTTAAAACTGAAATGACTAACTCTTTGCAGAAAAGAATATATAACATATACGTATTGTGATATATATATATATATATATATATATATATATATATATATATGTTAGAGATGCAATTACATTAAGTATCATCCCATGAACCTATGACTGACAAACCAACAAAAAGTTCATAGTTACTAGGCATCTTATACAAAGGAGGACACACTCAGGAGTGTAGAACCCCTGTTCCCATTAAAATACACCAAATAATTGGCAATCAAAAGGGCACTGCAATATCAGCACTCCAGCTACATGAGCAACAGTAAGCTTTCTTTTCTTCAAACTCACAATTCCATGAAAATGTACTGAAACTCATAATTATCTGAAAATGTACTGAAACTCACTCTCACAATTCCTTCAGCAGTCTGCTAGCTGGTGTAGAGGATTCAGGCTCTTGTCTCCTGTAACCAAATTACGGGATTAAGCCTGATCAAGTTAATTGACTAACTTGCCCTCTCCCCTAACTAGGGCATTGCATACCATACCTCCATACCTCGCAAACTTGTAGCATAAGAGATCTGGACAAAGCCTAACATAATGGGGGATAAAGTCCAAAAAAGGAACAGATTCTAAATATTGCTTTTATAGACTTAGAAAGTTGCTAGAATAACAGCATTGGTCTTAGCATGCATTTTCTGAAGGAAATGAAGTCTGAAACTCAAATGTATGACATTATTTAATTATTTCAATCCTCAGTGATTTGCCAGAAAAACACAAATGTTGCGGAATATGCCAAAAATATGAGTCAAAAAGGAGGACATGCTGCAAAAATCTGGGCAGTTGAGAGGTACGCATGTCTCCCAACCTCTTAATGCAAGAAATCTGGACAATGCCTGAAAGAATGGTGATACAATGGCCCAACAAAGGGATAGATTTTAAATATTGCTCTTTTTAATTTAGAAAATTGTTAGAATAACAGGATTTGTGTCAGCATGTATTTTCTGAAGGATATGAAGTTTAAAACTCATATATATGTCATTATATAGTCTCTTCAGGCCATCCATGATTTGCCAGAAAACCACAAATTTTATGAGAAACAGAACCAAACTATGAGACAATCTAGATAGTTCAGAGGTATGTTAAACAAACATACCTACACATACACACACACACACACACACACACACACACACACACACACACACACACACACACACACTCATGCGCATAGACACACACACACACACACACACACACACACACACACACACACACACACACACACACACACACACACACACACATGCACATGCGCGCGCAAACACGTGCACGCTTGCATGTGCGCGCACGCACATACGTACCTTCTCTCTGCATACACATACACAACTTCTCTTTCATACAGTAATGGGAGTCTAGTTTAAATTCCATACACACTCCTACTATCTCACCATACCTCTCAACCTCTTAGAGCAAGAAGTCTGGTCAGAAGCAAAAATAATGGGGGGCAAAGGGCCAAAAAATAGGGACAGATTTTAAATATTGCTGTTATAAACATAGAAAGTGCTAGAATAACAGGTTTTGCATTAGCATGTATTTTCTGAAGGATATGAAATCTGAAACTCAAATGTCTATCATTATTTAATGAGTTCAATTGCCAGCAATTTGCCAATAAACCACAAATTTTGTAAAGAATGGATCAAAAAATTTGAAGCAAAAATATGGACATTCTGTGAAAATCTGGACAGTTGAGAGGTATGTATCTAACACAGTAACACACACACACATGCACTTTATCTCTCATACAAACAGATCAGTTAGTTTAAATTACTTTTACTTACACGCACACACACACACACACACACACACACACACACACACACACACACACACACACACACACACACACACACATTCTCTCTCAATGGAATGGCCAGTTACCTCTCAACGGAAAGGCCTGTTTAAATTCCACTCATGAGTGAGGAATGTGTTTACATTCATGTTGATGTGCATGCATGCAAAGCACTCATGGTCCTCCTTAATGGTGAAGAAGTTTTTTTTTTTTGTTTGTTTTTTTTAATTGTCAAAGCTTCCTGGCCAGCAGCTGTAAAAGTGGAAGGGAGCTTGCCCCCTCCCTTGCCCTATGGTTCTGGCTCCCTTGCTGACAAGGTAATCTACAGTTTTATCTGTGTCTATGGTATCTCATGCAGGTGGAGACAAATTCCTCTGCAAAATACATGAGAAGTTAAGCTGGGGAAAAAAGTAGGTGGGCTATCCCTTCCTTTGATTCCAAGGCAAGGAAATTAAAATTTTAATAAAATTACAGGCAGGTTTCTGGTATCTACACAATACTGGAACCATATTGTAGGAAGAAATAAAACCTAAGGATTGAGTTAAACTGTAGGAGAGAGTGAGGCTTTCCTTTAACAGTGAGGAATACATAAAGGCTGCTGCTAACCACAGGAATTTTAATGCTTGAGCTACAGCCTACAAACAGCAATTTTACAAAAGAAGTAAGCTTTTGTGAACTTTGAGCAGTGCAGCAGGACCTGCCATAACTTTTTGCTGTACAATGATGTTCTGTAAGTTTACAAAATACCTTAAACAGCAGAAAAATGGGCCTCAGATTGTCCACAAACTGTGATAAATTCAGAACAACAGCTCTAGCTTGGAAATCCAGCAATAGATCAAAATGTTATTCAAACACACTAAAGCATGCATAGGTAGAAATTAACTTTTATTTGTTTTCTTAGTGCTTTGGCTTACAGCTTCATGTGGAGAAAATAATAGTTAATACATTTTTATCAGTTTATATACACCTCTTCATGCTCCCCATTAATAAATAAAGAGATACAAGGCATGCCTTCCAAATTCTTATACATTTCACTGGACATTTTTCAACAAACTAAAAAACACATTAGTGTATGTCAAAACAGCACTATTCATTTCAAAGATCTTCTACTTCTAGCTCTATACTAGAAATAAAGTAAGTAGTTTAACTGAAACGACATAGAAATGTAACAGATCCAGAGATGCCTTATTCCTCATTACTACTCTGTTTCACTTTTTGTAGAGTGTGGCTTTATTCACGATTGTGACGGAACAAAGAGAAAGAAATACAGATGCCCATGTTTATTTGCAGCCAGCCTACCTTAAAGAAAGTCAGCAATAGTAACCTCACACTAGTCAGAACCAGTTCAGCTTCATTCTGCACTTTAAAAGGATCACCATGGGCAAATGATGGGAAAACATATATTCTTTATCTTGTCATGAATTATTGCACCTCCCAAAGCTGTCTGCAGCAAAATAAGTACTCGTTCCTAATTTTATTTTATTTATTTTTTTATCCTTGTCTGCCTTCTTGGGGACAGACATCCTGATTCATTTGCAAAGCTAAAGCTGTCCCATAATGCACTATGAGAGCAAAGATTGTGATAAAAAGTAGCCCTACCATTTGTTCTCATTCACTTACAATGGAACACCTGAACAAAAACTGCCAGGTTTGAGAGTCTGCAGATCATGTGTCATTGGTCTTCTCATGAGTTTCACAAATGTTGTTCCTACTGATATACTACACATTCTGTGAAAGAAGCTTGCAAAAGTGTCAACAAATTACCGAGATAAAAAAATACTTTTTACAAAGAGCTGTTTTGCAAGTTTCAGCTCTTGGTCAAGTTACTCCTCCCAGCTCCCCTCCTTCAATGAGGTACAGTCTCACATTTCCAGCTTGTCTAGATTCAACTAATTACTCAACTTTGCATGACAACAGACATTAAATAAATCACAGCATGGTGTCCCACTAAAACTGTTTTCTCATACGTCTTCTCACTTCTGAATAGCATTTCCCAGGAATTATTTCTAAAAAAAAAAGCATAAACATCAATCCAGAGTTTATGTCAATCTGTCTATTTATGAAAACGTGCACAGTAAAATATTTGATTTGAATTGCATTCTGGTTGCTCACGTGGTTATCTTTGTGAAGTTATTCTGCTATAGCATAACCTGAGCTACGGTATTTAATGCCAAGCTTTACATAGCAATGGAACAATTATCAGTTTCTTTTTAACAATGACCTTCCAAGCCTCTGATGTGACCCAGTACTTTCTGTTACTATTACTTTATGTAGTTTGTCTTAGTTGCTTGCTTGTATATCTCTCCTCCTCTCTGTAACAGACTCATGGAGAAAGTTTTCAAATCAGATACTTTTGAAAAAAAAAAGCAATACTACTGATTTAGTAAGCTCACAAATTAAGAATATATGAATCAGCAGCATTCATTTTTCTGAAGAACAAAGTCTTTAATTGCAATAAATGTCATTATTTGCTCATGAGAATCCAGTACCTTATTTAAAAAGCATTATGGATTGTACTATGTCAGAGCAAAAGTATAACCCAAAATTAGGGACATTTGTGGGGTACACTGATAAGCGATCTGACACTCCTACTCATCTGTTCCCCATTGCAACTATCCCAAATCAGACAGGCATGTGCATTCTTCATGACACACGTGCACAGAAACAGTACCAACAGCTGTAGCAGTGATATCTTACTCCAAACAGGGCACTCAAACAATGTCCTGACAAACATAGAGCAGTATAAAAGCCTCAATCGAGCTATGATGAAATTGCTAGGGACCATACTGAGCACAACTTTACTCTTAATCTCTCCATTTGACAATGCATAACATATGCACCACACTTACAAAGGCACTGCTCCACTCCCCACAAACATACAGCCACCCACACCCACACAACACACCAGTCAGCTTTGAGGCTTTTCCAACCTCTCTGCAAAACACTGCTGTAATGGCTTTGGCAAATGAAAACAACTGATGGATGTCAGCTCAGGACTGCTATCCCTACCAGTTGGAGCAAGGCCATTGTGCTTATACAAGTGTCCCCCTCAGCAGGGCAGCAGGCAGGTGTCAGTACGGATTTGCCCTATAATTCTTTTACACCACACACACACACACACACACACACACACACACACACACACACACACACACACACACACACACAAACATGCAAGCACTCATAGAACGTGTTGGTAAACAATGGGACTTTAACTCCCTCTCCCCAAAACAGTTCCATAATGACTAAGAGGTGCAAAAACTATTGGCAGATGTCAAGAAAATAAGATTTTTTTTTTTCCTTCATTTTTCATCATTTGCCCTTAGTGGTCCTTTAATTTTTAACACAGACAACCTGGTCTCATAATCTGCACCTCAACACACACACACACACACACACACACACACACACACACACACACACACACACACACACACACACACACACACACACACACCTCAGCTGTACAGATTTTTGCCTCGTATTTTTGGTCTGCTCCTCAATAGATTTGTGGTTTTCTAGCAAATCACTGGGATGATTTAAGGATTGAAGTTTCTAAGTAATGACACACATTTTGAGTTTCACACTTCATATCCTTCTGAAAATTCATGCTAAGACAAATCCTGTTATTCTACCAAATTAAGCACAACCTTAATGAGGGGATGGGCAACCACAAATTTGTCTCAGGGGTTCCACCTGTGTCCCTCATTGACAGTGGTGACAGGTGCTGACTGAGGTTTCTTTTTGAGGATAAACTCTTGGCTAGGTTTGTAAGGGCCCCAGGGCCATTAGCCTAGTAACCTCATATGATCCTATAAGGTGCAATATTTAAAATCTTTCCCTATTTTGGGGCCTTTGTCCCTTAGTTATATCAGACTTTGCCCAGATTTCTTGTGTGAAGAGATTGAGAGGTATGCTTGCAAATGATATGTAAAAAGAAAAGCTACATTTTACACAGCCAACTTAACTGTAACAGTCGCCCCATCCCCTTGCTTAACACTCTGCCTTGCTTTGGTTTACACCAATGGTCATCTGATAACACAAAGATATCAATTTCTAGCCTTGGTCAATGCCATGAGGTATATATTTCACAAGAGATTAAGGCCAAAGCAGACATCGTATGTAACTGACCACCAGTGTGTATAAACAAGGGTCTATATTAGTTCCTTAAAATACATATTCATCAAATACTTATTCATCGACAGCTAAACAGCGAAATTCATTACAGCAAAGCACAGAATTTTCCAAGGGTTATGAACCACTGCACCTCTAGCACCCTGGAACATACATCACACTAAATCAAACCCACCCAAGTGGGGGCTTCCACCCACACATCCCCCTAACTATATATACCACCTCTGAGATCACATTGTGGTGGGGAAAAAGACAAAGTTGTGGTGATGGCACAGTGGGTCCTAACCCTGGGGAAAATTCCATGCTTCAGTGTAATAAATTTCTCTGTTTAGCTGTTGATGAATACGTATTCGATTAATACATATTTCAAGGAACTAATATAGACCCATAAAGTCATGCACAGTCAGTCGGAACTTGTCACTTTAGCACCCTTAAGCTTTACAAAAAAAATATATGTAACGGTACAGACTGCTTGCCGAATCTTGTGTAGCTGTCACATGTTCATCACTGAAAGGGGTGTAGGAGAAAATAGCAGAGTTTCTCCTTAAAATACACACATTCAAACTATCAAAATAAAATCCCAAACCACAAGCTGTTTCTGAAATGTCTTGATCTGTCAAGCTTCATCTCAGATATATAAATATTTGAAGCCTTTGGAATGTTCTTTAAATTATTAGATTAGGTTCATAGATTTATACTAGGCAATTGGTGCAGTAGACCTTCAGGAGCTTAGCCACTGTAATTCCCACTACTTGCTTCTGTCTATAAGGGTCTGTACTGACAGCCTATAGGTGAATTTATGGATCCCCAGCCACTTGTGAAGATTGGCATTACATAGGGTCATAGAATGTCTCTAGGCTAACAGCCCTGGGGCCTTTTTCAGCCTAGCTATTCATGCCCCAATTTTCCCAGTTATCAGTGCTCACAAGCTAGAATGGCTTTGGTATATGCCTGTGACTTAGGGTATCTACAAACTGCCCCAGTCCATAAGGGCCATAGGCAACAAGTCAGGGGTGACTTTGCAATTTCTCATCCATTGGTCCAAAATGCATTTGAATAGGCTTAGGAAAGAGCTCTGTTTCTCATGAATGGGGAGTCTGTTCCAGAGAAGGGGTAATCTACTGAGACACACACCTGTCCCTCTAACATGATTTGTGTACATAACAGATGAGGTTTAGATCTTTAGATCAGGTATTTTTAGTGCTATTTATTTTGCAAACGTGTAGTAGAGCCATCAGGCTTGGATCAGAGAATGCCTTGTAGGTTAGGCCTAGATTCATGGGTTCATAGGTATTTACTAGGCTAACAACCACAAGGGCCTTTATAAGCCTAGCCATGCATCCCAGATCTCTGAGGTTCTGGTACCCTTGATAAGTGTAAGCAGGAGCTTGGGTGATGAAACATTTACAGCGGGGCTTGGGAGATGAACCATTTACAGGCTTCTGGTGTCCATTAGAGATATAGGAGCCAAACCAGGGATGAATTTCCTGTTTCCCGTCTAACTATCCAAGTTACACTTGAATTGGGTTAGGGAGGAACTCTGCTTCACATGGATGGGGAGCCTGTTCCAGAGACAGGGTAGTCTCTGGGATACATACCTGTCTCTCCAGCAGGTCCTATTTATATCACAGGCAAGGTTTAAGTCTTAGAATGGGTAATTCTGGTGCTGTTTGTTTTGTGGATGTGTAGGAGGTCCATCAGAGTGGACTCTGACAATGCCCTGTATGCCAGGAATAGATCTCCCCTCAACAGCCTGTAGGAGACAGAATATAGGGATAGAGCCTTGAGACAGTCTGCATAGGACATTTTACTTAAGCCCTGTACTCCTTTAGTGAGGAACCTCTGTGGACATTCCCATTGTTGGATGTGCCTGGTTAGGTACATACCAAAGAGGGCACTGTAGTCAATGGCAGGTCTGATGAATGCCAAATACAGTGGAACAATGACTTCCTTGGACCTAAATGCCATACCTTTGTTTATATGTTCAGCAGCATAGAATGATTTCCTCACTTCTGTAGACACGTGATGGTCAAAGGCTAGATTACTGCCTATGCGTGTCCCTAAGCCCCTGACTACTGGGTCAAGTCTAAGGGGTGTGTTGTCAATATGATAGTTACCAGGGATGGATGACTTCCCAAAGGATACTATTATGCATTTCTTGGCATTTTGTTTTAGTCCATGGCTCTGACACCAGTTGTATGTCTGTGTCATCCCTTCCTGGAAAACATTTGTGTTGGTGTGGGATTCAATGACAGCTCCTCATTTGCAATAATCTGCAAATTTAGTCAGCCAAAGACCACTGGCATTATCCTTGACTTCAGAGAAGTAAATGCCAAAAAGGAGTCGTCCCAGGCCAGATCCCTGAGGAACTCCACTTGTGACTGGCTTCTTTTGTAGAGGTGGACACCCCAGTTTTAACTTGCTGGGTCCTGTCTGTGAGCCAGTTGGCTATCCACCAGGTAACATAAGGGTTTGTAACTAGCCTCTTGAGTTTGTCAACAATGCCTGAGTGGGGTGTTGTGTCAAATGCCTTGGTCAGGTCAGGGTGTGGTGTGGTGAAATTTTGCCCTCATCCATTGCCATGGTGACCTTCTCAAAGAAGTCCACTAGGTTGAGTAGGCATGACGTACCCTTGATGAAACCAAATTGGGTTGGGTCCAGTGTCTGGAAGTTTACTATATCATTATTGATCATTTCCATGATAATTCTTTCCATGGCTTTGCATATAAGACTAGTGAGACTTATGGGTCAGTAGTCTCCAGGGTTTTTGCGCAGAGGGATGACTGTTACTGTTCTCCATTCATGAGGCATAAAGCCTGTTTGGAGGCTACAGTTAAATAGCAATTCCAAAAGGCTTGATAGGTCATGTTTCATGCTGTTCAGAAGACATCCTGGGATATTGTCTGGGCCCATTAATGCAGTGTTCATGGCCTTAGAGAGGGCATTAAGGACTTGTTCCCTAGGGAATAGCAGGGGGGAGTTATATTTGATGGTATTTTCTGAGGGAAGGTTGAGAGGAGAGAGGGGTAAATTTGGAGCTAAATCTGTCAGCCAGCAGGTTTGCTATATCTTCTGGATCAGTATAGGTGGCTCCATTACAATGAGCTCTGCACACAATTGTGTATTGCCTTTGAGGTTGCGGACATAGCTAAAGAATGCCTTGAAGCCCAGAAGGCCATATTGATCTCATATTTGGCTTTGGTAGACTTTGTTTGCCCTCTGAGTTGTTGCTTTAGTTTGATGATGGTGCTCTTATCCTGCCCAGTGCTGCACCTCCTAATTTTTGCCATGATTTTCTTCGTTATGTTATACAGCCGTTTGCAATTCCACCAGGGGGGCTTAATTTTTGAGTTAGTTCTGTACTTCTTTCTGGTGGGTACAGCTGTCTCTATGCAGCTATTAATATGTTTGTATAGGGTTTCTGTGAACAGTTCTGCATAGGCAGCAGTGTTCCCAGGGCTTATGGAGGCTTGACATTTTGCCAGGTTATGACTTAATAGCAGGAACTTAACCTTAGAGTAGTTCCTGAACTTTCCAGGGTTAGCTGGTGGTCCAGGTTTTATTTTACTTCAAAGAAGACCATTTTGTGGTTTGACCTTACCAGAGAATACATTACACTAGGGGATGCAGCACTCTCCTATACTATTGAGGACCAGATCCAGTATGGTTGCACCCCTGGTTGGTGTATTGACAATCTGGTCCAGGGTGTTTTTGTTTACAAAATCCAAGAATCTATGTGCCTGTATATTTGGTGTCATTTAGGATTCTCAGTTAACAGTGGGATAATTAAAGTCACCTATGAACATGGTATTGGATTGGACGATGAGTGTTTCCAATACGTTTAAATACATGTTATGGGTTTCCTGGGTCATACAGGGAGACCTATAGCTTGCATGGAAGTGATACTGGATTTTCCCATAGTGATTTGATCATAGAAAAGTTCAAATGCATTGTCTTGTTTGACCATCCTTGAGGTATATTTATTTTTTATGTAATTGAGACACCTCCACCTTTAGTCCCTGCCTGTGAAGTAGCTGGTCTAAATGTATGGAAGGCATTATAACCTTGTACTGTTGGTGTGCTCTCCAGGGCTTTAAACCATGTCTCAGTGACTGCACAGACATCAGTGTTCTCTAGGTTGAAGATATCTTCTAGTTACTGGATTTTTGTTTAGACTCCTAACATTGAGCAGTAATACCTTTAAATTTCTTTGGTTTTGATTTGCTATGTCAGAAGTACTTTCAGTTTGGCATTGCCTAAAAAAAGGCACTATGGGGGAAGATAATGTTTTAGCTAATATTTGAAAGCCTAGAGGGGAGAGGTACAAGCCATCCCTGGCAAGGCAGCATGGTCTATTGACCATCTTCTTCCATGCTGACAAATATTTCACTCCCCTTAGAATGACACCAGACACTAAGCCAGTTATTGAAGTCATACCAGCCTGGGACACATATTCTGAGAGCTCCATGATGTCTCTCTTAATATAGTCTAAGGAGGTATGTCTCATGTCATTTACACCCACATTGACTATGGCTGAGACATTCTGGTACTTGTGGTCCAGTGACCTGAGTATGTGCATAATGTGGCCGATCCTAGCCCCTTATAAGCAACTGACCATGACTTTCTCCTTACTCAGTCTGGTGAGAGAGACATCAGTGTGTCTTACAATGGAGTCTCCGTTGACCAGAATGTTAGATTGTGTGGTGGCTTGCCTTATGGGCTTAGAAGTAGAGGCTCCATGAGGTGTGGCTTTATGTGTTGATATGGGTGGTGTTTTGAAAGTGTGCATTCAGGGCTGATGAGGGTATTTGCTGTGTGTACTTCATCTAGGAGGTCTTTTGGGTTTAGGAATGTTACATTTAAGTGCCTTAGCATATGGGTATATATATATATATATATATATATATATATATATATATATATATATATTTATATATATATCTGCTTTGAATTGTGTGTGATTGGTGCAGTGTGTGTACTACTGACAACCTTACTGACATTAAGAGTACTTTTATGCAAAAGTTTTGCCTCCAGTGACATTGTGTAAATATCAGTTTGTTTGAGAATTAACTGGTTGCCAGTAAACATGAGGCAATTTCTACATTGCCTCAGGATGCCCATATCCACCAAGCTGGTAACAAGAGATAATGGGAAAGTTCATATCCATAGCAACAGACCCCTTTTTTATTGATTAGACAGTTGGAGTGAGAATTAAAGCAAAGTCAGGAGAATCCAGTTTGCAATGCTGGGGGCAATGCTTGTCACTGCAAATTAGTTGTCCAGTGTGTAACTAGGTATTGGTGAAATTACAATTGTGCTTTTACAGGAAAAATGTCACTCAAGGTGTCTGTGTCTATACAAAACACTGCCAAACACTTTAAGGGAAACTATAAGTAGATCCTGAAAATTTAAGGATGAAGTATTTAGGCAGATAGTCTGAAGTTAGAAACAAATCAAGCAGTATTTATTGAAAACAAAGAATTAGCTTGTCAAGAATGATGAAAAGAGGGGAGTCGCATGAATGGCTACTGCCTGGCTACTACAAGTGCTGGTCTCACCACAGCTTTACTCTGCCAGAATACAATGCTCCTTTGCTTCTTCTCTCACCAGAAGCAAAACATTAGTGCCAATCCCAATATGAGAATCAGGCCACAGCCTGTTTGCTGATCCACAGTTTTGTCCCAGATGAAGCAAGGGTCTGTTTTTAAAAGAGCAAGATGGTTTGGAATAGTACTTTGCACTATTGTTCTATTGAATACGGTGGCACGGCCAATAAATTTAAATGGTTGAAGTGGAGTGATTTCACAAAATCATTTTCGTGCTTACTCACAACAGCCAGTGAAAGGGGAGAAGAAAGGAGATACGTGGTTATATTAGCATAAGAGGCAGGCAACTAGAACGATAGTTGAGTTAAAACATTTCTTTGTGACTCACAACAGATGCAGCTCTGGTCTCTTTACTAGTTTAAATTTGTAATTAAAAGCAAAATACACATAAAACATAGTGTAAAGAAAACAAATCACAATATACAAAATAGAAGAAGGCAACAAAGTAATACAAAACACAAGAAAGCAATAACAAACTAACCTTTCCCTCACAGCAAGTTGTGGCAGAGTCTGGGTGAGCTTTTCAGTAGTTTGTAGGAGACTGAGAACAGGAACAGGTCTTTGATAAGGTCTTCATAAGTTATATTATTTATGCCCTGTTAGTATTCTTTTAGTTTGGAACCTCTGTGACTGCTCCAGTTTTTGCAAAGCCTGGTCAGGTACATGCCGAAGGGTGCATTGTACTCGATTATTAGTGTTTATAGGGAGCTATTTGGTTTGACATGGACTGACAGCTTATACCATAGGTAGAGGATATTTTGGGAAAGATAGCTGCCAACGGGTTTTGCTAATATTTCAATGTAGACTTAGGTTCTTAAGCAGACATTGGTGGTATTGCCAGATTTTTGAATACACAGGAGGTCTAACAGGACTGGGTCATTTGTTGCCTTACAGGCCAAACAGGAGACAACGTATAAGAGTCTGTAGGGGACATAGTTGAGTAACTGAGCTTTTAGACAAAAGAAATAATATCCAAGGTTTTTGTGGCAAGAATCTTTGAAGTTTCATGTGTTGTTAATATGTTTGGACAAATACATGTGGAAGAGGGTATTAAATTGGTCTACTATATGTGCTTGAGTACTCGTAGCTCACAGTACACCTGCTCACTGCCACTTGCTTGAAAAAGCAGGTGCTCTAACTCCCACTAGCAGAATGTCTCATTTCAGTACAGCCCTCCCAACACCCAGTCCTATATAGCACACAGCCCTACTGGAACCTAACTTTTCAGCTAAAATTCCTACCCAGTTCACAACCTGACTCCTCGGTTCCTTACCGTGAGCCATCACTCCCCCGCTCTAACTCTAAAGTCCCTAATCACTCCCTAAATCTAAAACTCTACCCTCACTCCCTAAATATAAATTCTGCAGTCATACCAACGCTAAAACTCCTTTCCTGTTCCTAAAACTCCACCTCCCTAAGCTTAAATTCTCTGATCACTCCCTAACCCTAAAGCTTTCTTCCCTCTCCCTAATCCTAGAACTCCCCTCCTGCTCCCTCCTCACAGCTGCTTGCTTGAATTCATATCCAGGTTTGAGCATAAGCAGTGACCTAGCTGAGCTTCAAGAGGCACAAGTCCCTGTGAGGCACAAGTCATTGAGAGGAACAAGTCCCTGGCTTCGAGACAGTAGTTTTTAAGTGCCTGGGACTCAAACACTTGTATTGAACCTACATTATATTCTATTATGGGTCAGATTAGAGGTAAGTACACAGCAACAATAACTTCACTGGATTTGGAGGACATACCTTTATTGAGTAATTGAGCTAGGTAGGAGGATTTCCTTATAATAGTTAGTATGTGGTATTCAAAGTAGAGTTCACTGTACTTGAATATGCCAAGGTTTGTAATGATGGTGTCATCTTTGAAGGGAGTGCCCTCTATGTGGAAGGTGGAAGGGTGTCCATACTTACCAAAGAGCACAATACTGTATTTTCTGTCTTTGCTTTGTTTTGTTTTGTTTTTTTCATTTAACTTTAGTCCATGATCCTGACACTAGAAATTACTGCAAGCTAGTCTCTCTTGTGCAATACTGGTATGTGCTGGAGAGTTAATGATCAGAAAAACCTTGCAGTTATCTACAAACTTTGTAAGCCAGAGACCTTTGATATCTATTTTTACCTCTGCAAAGTAAATGCAAAAGAGGAGTAGACCAAGTATGACCTCCTGTGTCTGCCACTGGTGACCAGCCTTTTCGATGAGAGTGTTCTACCAACCTTGCCTGCCTAAATTCTGGCTTCAAGCCAGCTAGCTAAGTATTGGTTAATATTTAGGTTGGTGAACGTATCAGTAAAACCAGAATTTGAGAAAGTATTGAGAGTCTTGGCCAAGTCCAGGTATGCAGTGTGTACCATCTATCCATTGTCTAATGCTTCAGTTAACATCTCAAAGAAGTTCCCCAGATTTAGTAGACAGAGCCTACATTTCTCAAAATTACATTAAAATACAGAATTGCGGCAGACACTAAAAACAACCACAACGCCTTCTATAGTTATATCAAGAATCTCCATGGCAATACCCAGGCTTGCTCTGAGTTACTGCACAATGGTACCTCCTATACTGAGCCAACAGATATTGCCAACATACTGACTGACAAATTCAGTACCAACTTTATCCCCCCCCCAAAAGACCAGTCACAATACTGGAGGAATGCCAGGCACCCAGCATTACTGTAGCACAGATTAAAGCTGCATTGCCCATGGCCAAGAATGCAGCTTCCATGGGACCCGACAGTATCCCTGGATGTGTTCTACATGAACTACAAAGTGAACTGGCACCATATCTGTGTGCCCTGTTCAATCACAGCCTCACCTCAGGTTTTGCCCCTACTGAATGGCGCACTGCTACTGTCATCCCTCTCCATAAAGGGGGAGTGACTACAGACCCTGGGAATTATCACCCTATTAGCCTGATGAGTCTGATATGTAAGGCTATGGAGTGCATCATCATGTACCTAATTAACAAGGATATAGGGAATCTCCAAATTCTAGATCCCACCCAATTTGGTTTTGTGAAAGGTAGATCATGCCTGCTCAACCTGGTTTGAGTCAGTCACCAGAGCTATGGATGAGGGCAAGGCAGTTCATACAGCCTACCTCGATTTGGCCATGGCCTTTGATACCATTCCTCACTCAGGAATTATTGATAAACTCACCAAACTAGGCATCAACCCCTATATCACTAGGTGGGTTGCAAACTGGCTCACAGATAGAACCCACAGTGTGGAAGTAGCGGACTCAAAGTCAGACTGCCGACCAGTCATAAGTGAAGTCCCACAGGGATTGGTCCTGGGTCCTCTCCTTTTTTCATCTACTTCTCAGAAGTCCAGGCCAACACGGAGGGACTCTGGATGACTACAGTTGCAGAAAACTGCAAGCTGGGAGCCATTATTAACTCCCCAAGTGATGTGGACATCCTACAGAAAGGCTTCACTGAGAACAATGACTGGTGTCGAAACCATGGCCTTAAGCTTAATGCCAAAAAAATGCATCGTCATCCCCTTTGGGAAAACTCAGTTCCCACTAATTGCCACATCGATGGGAGCCCAGTGAACACTGAAGGAGTTATAAGAGATCTTGGGACACAGGTTGACAGCAACCTCTCCTTCGACCACCACATTGCCACTGTGGTCAGAAAGTCCTTCTGTGTGACACATCTCATTAGCAAGGGTTTTGCATCCGGGAAGAAAGAGGTCATCATCTCTCTCTACTCTTCTCTCATTAGGCTAATCATCGAGTATAATGCCCCATTTGGCATGTACCTCACTAGACAGATGCAGCAGCTGGAAAGGCCACAAACGTACCTCATGAAGTGGATCCTAGGCCTTAAACACATGTTCTACATGGACAGACCCAAAAAACTCCAGCTATTCTCTGTCTCATATCGCCTACTTAGAGGCAATCTCTGCTTGACTTACAAAGCCATGTCTGACCCAGCTCTGTTAGAAATGCTACATCTAAAGAAATCCAAATCCCTCCACACCACATGCTCCAGAGACCTCAACTTCATTACCACAATCAACAGAACATGCTGGAGGGACAGGTTCATAACCCAGAGACTGCCCGTGCTCTGGAATACACTTCCCATACATGTCAAGCAGAGCACCTCACTGGCCCTTTTCAAGAGAAATCTTGATGAGTGGATGGGAAAAAGAAAGAAAGTTCACCCCGGGTATCACTCCAGTGGCTCTACTTGATAGAGGCACTAGGAACTAACGTCGGGTGGCACAATGCCAGGGCACGTCTATGGGCTAGGCTTGTAAAGGCTCCAGGGCCATTAGCCTAGTACACACCTATGAACCTATATGTTTTTTTTCAGTAGCTCCATTATGATACGTTCCATTGCTTTACATGAAATGATGGTGAGACTAATTGGTCTATAGTTGCCAGGGTCAGTGGTAGGGCTACCTTTATATAGGGGCATCACTATGGCCATTCTGCAGTGGACAGGCTAAGACTGAATACATTACCAATGGAATCTGTGAGTAGAAGGCAGCTTGGTATGATGTCAGGACCAGTAAGGATAATTTTATTTGTCTTATAGAGGGCATTTAGGATTTGTTTAGTGTACTTTCAGGGGAAGGCAGGGACTGGGTGATAAGGGGAGTCAGGATAGCGTGAGCACGGAGAAGTCCGAATTAAATTTGTCAGTGAGCATGTTGGCTATGTCCTTCGGACTAGAATAAATCTTATCAGCTCCTTGCATTGTTTGGTGTTACTTCTGAAATTCCTAACACAGTTAAATAATGCTTTATGTTCATCTTTGATGCAGGCAGTGATATTTATCTCATAACTGTATTTCAAGGTTTTGATGTTATACCTAAATTATTTATAGCATTCTTTAGACTCACTTATAGAATTAAGGGATTTGAGCATATTCCTTACTGTGAGAAGCTTTCCCTTTTATTATAGAATTTGTTTATACTAGGGTTCAAACATAGGGGCATGTTCTTAAATTTGACATAAGAGGTTTTGATACAGGAGTTAAGGTGGGTCTGGAAGGTGATGGTATGGGATGTTCTTTTTGTTATGGGGGTTTCTTTGGCGGGAAACTTGGACATCTCTAGGTTGTCAGAGAGTTCCAGGAAGTCTGAGTTGGAGTGATCCCTGAATATAGTGGGGTTAAGAACAGCATCAAGCAGCACAGCACAGCATACATGTGTACTAGGCCACAGACCAGCTGGTATGCAACCAAACAGTGCTAACAAGTTTTTGCAAGTAAACTCCCGGAATAGTGCAGTTCCCTTAATCTTACCAGAGAAACAGCAAAAAACATTCCAAACGAAAAAAAAAAAATTACAAGCAAGCAATGACAGTCTCAACAGTAGCAGTAAAAAGTAACTTTCCTGGTGTTAAGTGCTTGATTCAGAAGTCTCAGTAATTATATGCATCCATGGGGCCTATATTAGAACATTGAAGTTTCACAACTTCGAATGTTCTAATATCGACCCCTATTCAGCGAACGCTGAAAATAGTGAAGCTGCGGAACACCGAATTTCTTCCTAGGGAAGGAATTTGGTTGGCCGTTCCCGTGGCTTTGCTATGTTCAGCACTGTGGTGGAAAGTTACCAGTCAGGATCAGGAAAGTGTGCGATTGTGAGGACGTGAGGGTTAGGGCATGGGATAGGTGAGTTAGGGTTAGGGCGCGGGTCAGGTAAGTGTGCGATTGTGTGGACGTGAGGGTTAAGGCAGGGTAGGTGAGTTAGGGTTAGGGTGCGGGTGAGGTGAGTGTGCTATAGGGACAGACCTTAGGGTTAGGGTTTGGGTTAAGGTAAGTGGATAGCTAGTGGTGTGTGTACAGTTTAGTGTAGGGTTAGATATAGGATTTTAGGTGTATTTGTGTGGATTGCTGTTTGTTTGGTGTGTTTGTGTTGTAAGTATGTGTGTCGGAACAGCAAATTTTTTCCCTGGGAAAAAAATTTGCTGTTCTGCATGATCGATATTGTCAGGGGTCGATATTAGAACATTCGATGTTTTAAAAAGTCGATATTCTAATATAGACCACATCAATGTGCAGTGCTGAGAAACTCAGCAAAGCTAAACAGATTATTCCTGCATTTGGACGTTGTGATTTGTCAACTGCAAACCAAAGAGAGAATAAGTCAAACATCAGCTCCCTACAAGCCTGTCATATCTAGCTTCAGAATATGTGAATGCACAGCAAAGCATAAAACCTTACAGTCGCTGTGATGATATGGGCTAGTGTCACCATAGCCAGTTGGAGTTCTGTAAAGAATGATATGTCCTTTGAATACAAATGTATTAGAAGTGTATGGCATTTGAATATCGAACTAATTTGCACAAATGCTTATGTTACAAATGTATTAGAATGGTATGGCATTTGAAAATCAAAATGTGTTTGCAAATTTGCTAATATTAAAAATGTATCAAGAGTGGGTTCTGCTGGGCAGAGAAGGAATATAGTTATGAGATTGTATGTATATATGTTAGCAAAGAACACTGGAAGACAAGGGGTTACACAGGTAGCTTACTTCTTACTTTAAGAATGATACTGTTAATTGGACCACATGTTGGGCTATGGAAGTGTTTATCTCACAGGTCTGAATAGGACCGGAGGTGGCATGTCTGGAAGAAGCCTTTGTTCATTAGCTCAGTAAAAAGAGGGGAAGCCCCAGGCACTGCCATAAACATTAGCAAAGTTTTAGATATACATCTGATCACATCTATGTTAGCATCCTGTCTCAAGCTTCAAAGGGGAATAGTGAGAGAACCTAGACTCAGGTCACCATATGAGGTCATTCTGCCAGCCATCTTGGAAATTTTAGATATTAAAAGAGAAATCTCTCATTACTGAGTATTCCGTCTTGGGGCTGACAACAAGGACCATTCACCACATCATCTGCCTTGCTCTATTAAGTAAGTAGGGAATAGTAATTCTCCTAGATTCAGTCAGGAAAATAAAGTGGAGCTTAGTTTAAATATTGTTTTTCTTCATTTGGTCTGTTTGTCTGTCCATCAATGTTATTTTCACTATTTCTTGTGATTTAACTCAGTGGTTTACTGTAAATATATATTCATATTCAGCATTTTCTTGTTCTTTTATTATTTATTATTAAAAATATGTAAACCTTTTATTGTGTCTGGTCTTTTTAGAAATTATTTAACCTTTCAGAGTGCTTATATTTATTTGGTGTCATTGTGTGGGCCACTCTTGAAGGCTTAGCTGTTTTGATCAACTACTACCATTTGTATTAGTATTAATATTACACAGTATAATTGGGCACCCTTTGTTAAGGGCCTTAGAGTAGCTGATTGTGGAGTGTCTGTTGGCAGTGATAACTACTTTATACTCTGGGCAGAAGGGGGCACAGCAGTTAAATCTGTGCCAGCCTTTTTCAGGTGTGTGTGTGTGTGTGTGTGTGTGTGTGTGTGTGTGTGTGTGTGTGTGTGTGTGTAAAATCAATATCACAGTGTGTGTGTGTGTGTGTGTGTGTGTGTGTGTGTGTGTGTGTCAGCTACTTGGAACAGGGACATGAAGCACTGGTTTCACAAAGAGGGTGCTGGTGGACTTGGCTAGGACACTCAGCTGAGGACTTAACCCTGTAGCTATGCTAGTGGGGAGCCTTACTGAGGCCAGGAGGGAGACAGTTATAAAGAAATCCAGACCCTGGACTGACTGCATTCCCTGTGTGCTCTTAAGGGAAATTGTACTTGGTATAGAGAGCTGCATATGGAAATACCATAGGTATCTATTTCTCTGAAAGTGAACTTTTCCCATAGGTGTCAGTGGTGAGGATTGAGGCTCCTTGATTACTGGCCCTGTGTGGGGACATCACAGTCTCACATATTACTGCTTTTTATGGTTTGCAACAAAAGATATGAGGCAAGTAATTAAACAATATAGGGTAAGTAAAGAAACAGAGAAAAGTGGAGAATGATATAATAAACAGTGCAGGGAAAATATGGGTATGTAGAGCTGGAAAATGAAGGAAAACATGGGAAAGAGGACTGAGGTATATGAAAATCTAAGGTAAGTGAAAGGCGAGTGTACAGGAAAGCAAAAGGTTAGGTGAAGATAGGAACAGATAAGGTAATACAGTTGTGAACGTTTAAGAGGGTAACAAGAAGGACAAAGTATAGGGCAGGATTATATAAGGTAAGACATCACAAGTGGTGCAAAATAGGAGTATTGTTGGTAATCACTATCGTGACAAAGAGGAATATACAAGGTAAGGAAAGTGGCAAAATGCAAAACAAAAATCTGAAAAATAAGGCAGTAATAAAGAGACATATACTTATTTGTAGAGGAGGATAAGGGCAGTCTGAAGAATGGAAATAAGTCAGAATACAAGGGTGCATGATGGGAAATGTGCTAGACAGAAGAGATGTAAGGTAAAAAGGCAAGGGTGCAGGATGGGAAATGCAAGGTATTAATGCAATGTGCAGGATGGGAAATCTACTTTATGGGAAAATAGAAGGTTAAAAGGGCAAGATTTCTGACCAGGAAATCTTAATGTAGAAAGATGAGTGTAGGACAGAAAAATGTAAGGTAAAAACAGGATGCATGACAGAAAAATGTAAGATAAAAAAGCAAAGGAGCAGGATGAAAGAGTGTGAAGCAAAAAGTAATGGTACTGGGTGGAAAAATGAAGGGGGGTATAATAGGGTAGGACAGGAAATGTAAGTTTAAAAGCCAGTAGCCCATGGTATTACAATGTAACATAAAAGGCAATAGTGCATGAGGGAAATGAGATATAAAAAGGCAAGGGTGCAGGATATGAAAATGTAAGGTAAAATGCAACAATGTAGGATGGGAAAACCCATGAAAGAAGAGAAAGGTGCTGGATGGGAAAACTGAATGACAAAACTGATAAGGGTACAGGATAGAAAATATGAAATAAAAAGGAAAAATTATAGGGTGAAACTATGTAAGATAAGTCATGAAAGGAGAAGGTGAAAATGCAAGGTGAAAAGGAGGGTGTAAGACTGAAAATATACAAAATAGGGAAGTGTGTGGTTAGAACGGCAGGGGTTCAGAATGAGAAATGCAAGATAAAATGATGAGTGCAGGATGGGAAAAATGTAAGATAAATATGTTTGTAGGCAGCATGGATAAAATGTAAGGTAAAAAAGGCAAAGATGTGAGATGGAAAAATGCAAGGTAAAAAGATAAAGGTGCATGATGGGAAAATGTACAAGTCATAAGTTCATAGGTGTGTATTATGCTAACAACCACTGGGACTTTTGTAAACCTAGCCATGCAGCCAAAATATCTAACAAGCAGGGGCTTGGGAGATGTCATAGGCTGAACAAAGTGTGAATTTGCAGGTAATGCAGGGGGGAGGTGAGAATAAAAATGACAGAGTAACACAGGAGCATCTGTAATGAGACTATGTATAGGAAAAGCTTTAAAATGGAACTATGAAGCTAAGCTGGGAGCAGTTCATGATGGGGGCATGCAGGATAAGGCAGGGGATGCTGCAGAATAACAGTGTTAACAGTGACATGGAGAAGTGCATTATGGGAGCATGTAGGAAACACAGGAAATCTCAGATTTCCACATGATGGATGGAGAAGAAACAATGAAAAATGGAAATATGGATGGTAAGTCAAAAACTAAACTATACAGGATGGTATTGTCAAGTTAAAGTAAATGGGTCTGTAGGAAAGAAATAATATAAAACAGAAATATGTAGTGGGACAAGGGAAAAAAGTCCAGGAGAGAAACTGCAAAGGTAGCCCAGGAAAAACAGAAAATAAGGATGTGAAAGACAAAACAAGAATTAGGAAAGACATAACATCGCAGTGCAAGCACAGTGCAACATGCAGGCAGATGGAGATGTGCAGCTGTGTAACATACGAGGCAAAGTGTGGAATAAGAATGTGAAATAAAAGCATTGTGCATACTGCGGTGGGCAGGGTAATATGCAGAGTTACTGGTCCACATGCTACTGCAGAGACAGGATAACCATCTTTAACTTCAGTGGCCCAGGTTAAGGAGTGAGCTTGTTTCATCAGCGAGCTGTATGCAGTTTCATGGACTATTCTCCTTCTTAGAGGCTGGATGGGTGAACTGGATGTGATATTAGGTCTTCACAATACAGCTTTTAGATAACATCAGTTACAGTGCTAAGCAAAGAGAATTCCTAAGAGGAACTGCACATGTAGGCATGGCCAGTGCTTGCCTCATATCTGTGCATAGCACATTGCATGCACATTACACCTTAAGGAAGTAAACCTAAGAGACAAAATGAAGTTATTTGGTCACACAGCCTGTCCCACAGCAAACTCTTGGCCCTGAAGATCTATGATCATGGGGCTCATCCCTTAGGATATTCTTGTCCCTTTTGAAATATTCTCAGAAACAAACTTGAAAACATGTTTCTAGTTAGACGCATCCCATGAAATCTCACTTTTCCATGTCCCCATCCACTGAGTGATCCTTAGAGATGAGCACTGAATGGAGGCAGTTCCCATACAGAAATGAGGCTGATGGGGTGATATGTAAAGGCCTAAAAAAAGTCAGGAGAATACTACACAACAAATGCAAATGTAGGTTAAGGGTATGTAAAAAGTAACACATGATGAAGTTACAAAAAATGCAAGGCAGAAGCACTCAGGGCAGCAGATAAGGGATAATGAGAGATGTAAGGTTCTAATAATTAATTAATTAATGAAGTCTTCGAAAGTTGGAGGAGTCCAAATGCCCATCCCTTTCTTCACAAAAACTCATATGATCACTTTTCTGAGTTTTTATTAAAAAATTCAAATATTTCCACAATAAGGATTGAACTAATAACACCAGATCAGAAATGATGACAGAGCTATCTGGCTACGTACAAAGTAAATATACAAGTTCCCATCACAATACAAAGCAAATACATAAACGCTTAAACAGAGTAAAATTTTTTTTGTGGTTATGTGAAAGCAATAGAATAATATTACATATTTTGTAATCAAAAACAGCTTATGCCAGGACCCAAGAAAAATGTAAAATGTGTAATAGTCAAAATGGCTTGCTGCAGTTCAATGATGATGTCTCTAACTTCTACAACACCATAGGCGCTGTGAGAAAAACTGTAATAAAAAAAGAATGCATTACTTTTTTGTGTAACAGAAGTGAACTCAGCTGTAGCAAATTAAAATGCAATGATTATTTAGAAGATAAAAGAAAAAGAACTAGCAATGTACTTGCCTTTTCAGTAAATTGTAGCATTTAAAAGAAAATGTGTAAAATATATATAACTGAATTTCCCCTGCTAAAGATGAGCAGGATTCCTACAGAATAGTGCTGCAATGCCACTTAACCCACACCATTGAGTTGAGTTACACTGTTGTACCATTTAGCAATTCATAATTGTACACAGACCCACGCATCTAGCATCTCATTAAATGGGAATGCTCATGACTATGGACTACCACTTTACTGACCAACACTATAAAGAACTTAAGGGCCCTAACAAATCACAGACAAGCACAGACTCTACTCAGTGATAACAATGGTTATGGATACTACTAACACAAAATGGAACAAAATCAGCTGCAGGAGAGAAAAGCAGTGTCACTGGCGCAAAGGGTAGCACACCACCTTTGGTGCTAAAGGCTGTGGGTTCTATTCTCATACCAGGTAGATTAATTACTGACATTGTAGTGCAGCATAAAGGGGGTGCTGCACTCATGAGTACATTGTCCTTTGGATGAAATGGTGGACCAAGGCCCCATCTGCTTGAGATGGTAGTAGCTCAAGTGGATGTAAAAAATCCCACACAATATACATTATTTACAATTTTATATAATACAAAGTCTCAAATGCTTTAATCATTCCACCTACCCTTTCTTCCATAGCAAAATGTATTTTCTTCAAAAATTCTGATAATATCCATTTTCCATTGTACTTAACTTCATTAAGTCTTTCATTCTATATTGTCCATAAAATGTAAAACATTTTTTATCAATTTTCTTAAACTATTTTCATTGTTTATTACTAGTGCATGCAGGTATATGGCCAAAATGAAAGAATTTTCAAGTGCTAACACTTCACGGGTTTTCAATATTAGGATTTTTGGTAACTGCAGCTCAGATTGGGTGGTATATTTGGCCACTTGCACATGCACTTCATTTTATGTAGGCCAAACTTCCCGACCACTGAGATTTCGCATTAGTGAGCATCTTAGTGCAATCAGAACTAAAAAGCTAACCAATGCTTTATATAAGCATACTTTGACTCACCAAACTGCCCAATTTCAATTTACAATTATAGATAAGATTCAGCTGCCGAGGATGACTAAGGCAGGCTGGCATGATAAGCTCAATAACATGGAAGCATTATGGATTACCAGATTGGGTGCTTTGTTCAAACCTGGGTTGAATGAATATGGATAAAGCTTTTTGCTGACTATGTATTCATACATGGATTTGAATTGGTGGTTTTCATGGTTTGAACTAGTTAATTTTCCCAATCTATTGGAAACTTACTATTATATATATTTTATTTGTTTTATTTTCATTATATGTTGTCTTTATGAACTAACTTTATATGATTTTGTAGGTGTATACATCTTTAAATGTTTCAGTATATAATGAATACCAGGATGCACTATTCCAATTTTTCACTTTTTGCACTGATGAAGGCCATTGTGTTGGCCGAAACCGGTTTGCAGCTTATTGTTTAAATATGCCACAATAAAAGAAGGTTTCTGCTTCCCTAACCTCTGTGCTGGCTCGTTTTGTGTTTTCATTACTAAAATACCCATATTCAAAATTATTCATGTTTAAATCTTCAACTTTATCGAAACATTTTAACTCATTTTCACATATTTTTCCCATAAATTCTTTACTTTAGAACATTTTAAAAACACGTGTGCTGCTGTTTCAGTCTTCCCACAATAATTATACACCCTTTCCTATATTTTTATAAGGCATATTAGCTTTAACAGGCAATTTTCCTATCGTCAGTCTCATGAAAAATATTTACATTCATATATTTTCTTGTACTGTGTATATCTTACTTTAATAGCATTTGTTTTTCATTCTCTGAATGTTTCGATGGGAAAATATAATAATATTAATTCATTATATTCAAATACAATTATTTCCTATTTTTCTCAACATCATATATATTAAATTTCCATAGAAAATTTTATTTTGATATTCTTTTATATCTTCATTTATAAGATTTTTCCATCTTTTCCCTATATTTATCCTTTCCCAAAAAAACTTTAAAATGATCATTTAGTATATGTTCTACTGTGTTCCTATCTATTTTTTAATTATTACCAAAACTCTATATAAATTCAGGGAAGCTGCAGTAGAAATTGGATTATTAACCCTAGTCCCCATCCTCTTCCTTAACATATAAAATACCTCCTCTACCTGGATTTATCCTAAATCCCCATATAAAAGAGAATATAATACTCCTTACTTCTTTTTCATACTTACTTGGATGGGAGAAGTAATTAGAAAGATAAAAAGCTATTTGAAAATGCTTGCTTTATGTATAAATAGAGATAGAAGTAAAGGGTTGCCTATAAGAATCAAATTTATTAAGCATACTTTTTATACAACAGTTTATATGATTTCCAAAACATGCTCATAGCTTTAATTTTTGCAAGATTTTCTCCCACTGTTTCCTTTATACTTTTCTGATCCAAGTGTTATTCCCAATATATCTATAACATCTTCATTAAAATGAACATCTTCATTTTTCCTTAAATCCAACCCTTTACTTCTATCTCTATTTATACATAAAGCAAGCATTTTCAAATAGCTTTTTATCTTTCTAATTCCTTCTCCCATCCATTCCTTATTCTTAGTAATTAACACTATATCATCTGTGTAAGTGAGAATTATAATTTGTATTTCTTCTGTCATCTTATAACTTGCACTGTCTAATACTCTATGCATTTTATTAACAACCACATTCATAACTAATACCAATAAAATGCTACTCGCAGGACATCATTGCCTTATCCCACACTCTATTAGTTTTTCTTCACTAGCCATCCATTTAAAATTACTCTCACATTATTCTTCTCATATATTGACTTAATTATTTTTATTATCTTTTCACTTATATTATAATCACCTAATATATCCCATAAACATTCATATTTTGTTTTATCAAACACTTTACTCACATCTCCTACCATGATTTTAGCTTCCACCTTCTTATTTGTATCGTCTATTACCTCTTTTATTATCTATAATAAATCCTGACTTCCTTTTCCCTAATTACCAAAAATTGTATATTCAAGTAATTTGTCTACTTTATTCACTTTTTTACTTATTATTCTCATAAAGATTTTATAATCAGTAATATTCAGCACTATTAGTCTCCAATTTCTTATATCATCTTTTTCTCCCTTTTTCCATATAAATTTCATAAACCCCATACATAATTCTTTTTCTGCCATTCCTATCTCTAGCCATTCATTCAGTACTTCCAAAAAATAAAATTTTGCCATTCTTCCATATTATTATACATATTATTCAGTACTACCCATTCCCATAGCTTTCTCCAAGTTGATTTATTTTAAACTTCCATTTAATTTTTCTATATTTATGTTTTTTCCAAACTTTCATTATCTTCCTTACTCAGTTTTTTAACTTTCCATATTTACCTTTTCTTTTATCTCCTTCTCTACAAACGTATTTTACATGTCTCTTTATTACTTCATATATTTTATCTTGCATAGTCATTCTATCTCCTTCATTATTTTTTAATTCTCTTATTATACTTTTGTTCTCTTTTATTAATTTATTTAAATATGGAGCTACCACTTCCTTTTCCCTTGTAAAAATATCTTTGTTTATATAACATCTTTTTTTAATCTTTTTCGATTTAAATCATATAGTTTCTTCTCATTTTTATAAAAAGCTGTCCTATCTCTTAGCACTTCTCTAAATATTTCTTGAGTCATTTGCCTATATATCATTTTTTTCTCTTTCTCTTCCTGGTTTGACAATCCAAAAAACATTTTATGTACTTTTCCTTAAAACATATCCACCATTTCATCCAGTTTTATAACCAAATCTCATATATATATGATATTTCCATAAGTTAATAATCTCCTTCATATCTTCTTCATGTAGATCTTTTTCATTAAGTCTCTTAATGCCTTTACCAGTTATTATATATATCCTTATTTCACTTGCACTTCTAGCCATACAGCTGAATGATCTGAAAAACCTGTCAATTTTGTCCCTTTTTGCACAATTTTCAAACTACCAGATATTAAAAAATAATCAAGTTCCGTTCTCATTTAATTTCTTTTATACGTCCGATGTATACTGTCCCATACACATAGCTTTCCATTTTTCATTATCTCATATACATTCTTAACATCACTTTCTTCTTTCTTTTTCTTAAATCATAATTAAAATCCCCTACTAATATTTGTCCATATTAATTCCTACATAATCAAGATTTTTTTAAACATTATTTCAATTTCTTTATTTGTCACATATGCATATAGTGCAATAATTCTGCACAGCTCTTTTTTGAAACATAAATCTATCACCATTATTCTTCCCAGTTTTACTGTTATAATATCTATTTTTTTTATATTTTCCTGACATAACTTACCTGTTCCTAAGCATGTATATTGTCTCATATTCCAAATAATATTTCCACCATAATACTTCAGCTTGTAACCTTTCTTCTTCTTCTGTTAACATTCTCATATCTTCTAATACAATTATATGCATATCAAGCATTGCACACAATTTCAATACGCCTAATTGTCTTTTAACATTCTTTATACTATGAACATTTATTGCTAAGATATTCAGCCTCTTTTCAGAAAAAAAAGATTATCTCCTTCCACTTTTATACTTTACCTTTCTTATTTTCTTTCACAATTACACTTTTAAATTTTCTTTTTCTCTCCTTTATCCTTTTCCTATAGAGTTTTTCTCCTCACTAGTTGCCAATTTACATATTCCTCTTCACTCATATCTTGCACAACTTCTTCTCTTTCATTTATTTCATCATTTTTTAACCACTATTGCTTCTTTATTACTTTCTTTTCTAGTAATTTGTCCTTCATTCTACTTTTCTATATAGGTTCATAGGTGTGTACTAGGCTAATGGCCCTGAAGCCTTTACAAGCCTAGCCCATAGGATTACCCTGGCATCGTGCCACCCAACCTTAGTTCCCATTGCCTCTGTCGAGTAGAACCACTGGAGTGATCCCCAGGGTTGTTGTTGTTGTGTCTTTCGGCTTTTTCCTGGTTAGGGGTCACCACAGCGGAACTCCGGTCCGCTAATGATTGGCATTAGATTTTTACGCGCCGAGTTGCCAGCTCTGATGCACAACCTTCAACGAAGGTACGCCCATTCACGAATGTCTCCACACAGAAGACGCTCTAGCTGAGAATCGAACAGGACAACGTCTTACTGTGAGGCGACAACACTACCGCAGCACCACCACCGCAGGGTGAACTTTCTATTTCCCATTCATTCATAAAGATTTCTCTTCAACAGGGTCAGCGAGGTGCTCTGCTTGACATGTATGGGAAGTCTATTCCATAGCATGGGCAGTCTCTAGGTTATGAACCTGTCCCAGCAGCATGTTCTTTTGATTGTGGTAATGAGGTTGATGTCTCTGGAGTGTGTGGTGTGGAGGGATTTGGATTTCTTCAGATGTAGCATTTCTAACAGAGCTGGGTCAGACATGGCTTTGTAAGTCAAGCAGAGATCGTCTCTAAGTAGGTGATGTGAGACAGAGAATAGTTGGAGTGTTTTTTAGTCTGTCCATATAGGACAAGTGTTTAAGGCCTAGGAACCTCTTTGTGAGGTACTTTTGTGGCCTCTCCAGTTGTTGTAGGTGTCTAGTGAGGTAAATGTCAAATGGGACATTGTACTCGATGATTGGCCTAATGAGGGAAGAGTAGAGGGAGAACATGACTTCTTTCATCCTGGATGCAAAACCCTTAGTAATGAGATGTGCCACATAAAAGTACATTCTGACCACAGTGGCAATGTGGTGGTCAAAAGAGAGGTTCCAATCAACCTGTGTTCCCAGATCTCTTATAACGTCTTCCATGTTCAGTGGATTACCATTGATATGGTAATTCATGGGAAGTGGGTTTTTCCCAAAGGGAATAATGACACATTTTTTGGCATTGAGCTTAAGGCCATGGTTCTGATACCAGTCATTGGTCTCAGTGAGGCCTTTCTGTAGCATGTCAACATCACTTGAGGAGTTAATAATAGCTCCCACTTGCAGTCATCTGTGAACTTTGTCAGCCAGAGTCCCTTTGTGTTCGCCTGGACTTCAGAAAAGTAGATACCAAAGAGGAGAGGACCCAGGACCAAACCCTTTGGGACTCCACTCATGACTGATCAGCAGTATGACTTGGAGTCAGCTACTTTCGCACTGTGGGTTCTGTGAGCCAGTTTGCAACCCACCTATTGATATGGGGGTTGATGCCTAGCTTAGTGAGTTTTTCTATGATTTCTGAGTGGGGAATGGTATCAAAGGCCTTGGCCAGGTCAAGGTAGGCTGTATGAACCACCTTGTCTTCATCCACAGCTCTGGTGACTGACTCAAAGAAGTCGACCAGGTTGAGCAGGCATGATCTACCCTTCACAAAACCAAACTGTGCGATCCAGAATTTGGAGATTCCCTATATCCTTGTTTATTATCTTATTATATTAAAGCATTGCACAGAGCTATGTCTACTGTCGATACAAGATGTGATATGATATGCAAAAAATGTGGGCAAGCTGGTCATGTATAAATGAATCATAAAGAAAATACAAAAACTATAGAACAAGCCCAGATACAAGAAGTATGTGATATATCGCCCTATTAGCCTGACGAGTCTGATATGCAAAGCTATGGAACGCATTATCATGGACCTAATAAACAAGGATATGGGGAATCTCCAAACTCTGGATCCCACACAGTTTGGTTTTGAGATTGTCAGCTAAGGTAGAGCAAGGTTTTAGATTTTGTAGCAGTTTCTTAATGGTGTCAGTGGATATGGGCTAAAATGAGAATGGGGTTTGTATGACATTTTGAGTAGGGGGATTAGTAATAAATAAACATACTTAAGAAACAATGTGTTAATCAGCACACTTATTTGCTAAAATACGCTGAGTAATATACATTTTCACAAAGAAAACAGAAAAGCGTCACTTTGAAAAAATGATTACAAAAAGAAAATCATCTGTTTACAGTTAATCTTCCTAGATGTCTCTTCACTAAAATAATTACTGAGTACTAAGCTATACTGGCTGAATTTGTAGAAAACATCACGGGCACAGACATAAGTGCAGAAATATAGTCACAAAGTTCCAGAATTGTTCTTCCCTTCTTTGATTCTGTTGTTCACTAAATTATTTGGCTTATATATTTTCCATACTCAGACCACAGGTGAAATTGAGCAGAATTTCATATTTACTTGCTAATGAGCTTTTCTTGTTCTTTGCTAGCTATTCCTTTACATTATTTTCTAATTGCACCTTACCAGATTTTAGCTTCCTGGAGTAGCAATAACCATAGATCTTGTAATCACAGGACAAAATTGCAGTTTCTGTTTCACGTCTGTTGTACATTTCATATCCTATGTAAAATTGCTATTTCTCAGAACAATAATCACAGACCACAACAATTACAGTTGCTTTTTCACACGTCTGTTACACATTTCAAATCTTACGTAAAACTGTATTTCCCAGCAAAAGGCAATTATAAACTTCAGCTACAAACTTCATACACTTTTGTATAAATTGCATAGAGAAAGCTCATAAATTCACCCACATTTTCATGACACTGAAAAACACATATTGTGGATTCAATCATATATACTTTTTAGTTTACCCAGTGCAGGTATTATAAGGTTTAAGTGCAGCTCACAAATCTGTTACTGTCTGACAGAAAACAGTGGTTGATTCATTCTCAGTCATCATACACACACACACACACACACACATATATATATATATATATATATATATATATATATATATATACACACGTGTGTGTGTGTATGTGTGTGTGTGTGTGTGTGTGTGTGTGTGAGTGTGTGTGTGTATTATACACACATACACATACACATGCATGCATGCACACACAAATACATGTATACAATACACAGCCATAGCAGACTCTTTTAGTGCCCACTGTCAGTCCCCAGTCTGTCACCCCTTAACTCTAAGTTGGGGCGCAAAACATTTTCACCATATGCAAGCATTTCAGTCCTAAATGCAAAAGAAAAGCAATATAAGAATCCATTTCCATAAAAGCATTACCTTTTACTACACTACAGAGAGAGAGATCAGTGTCTGCAGATCATGCACCCTAATACCTTGCCCTACCCTAGCTATTTCTGTCTTTGTGTATGTGTGTGCCCTCTCACCTTTAATGCTGGAAAGCTAGAAGATGGTGGGTTATGTAGCCATACCAGGTAAATTAATTTATTTTGTAGCACTCACTCTGCATCACAGTATTAAGGAGCTACATTCCTTACTGTGTTAGTCTTTGGATGAAGTGTTAAACGAAGGCTTCATCTGCCTGAGATGGTGGTGGGTCAAGTGAATGTTAAATATCCCATGACATTTATAAACAAAAAAAAGAAAGAAAAAAAAGAATTAGGGTTCTTCCTTGGTGCACTGGCCAAATGTCCCTTAGTCAGTATGAGTACAACCTTGGGTCTCACCTGAAAAAAGACTACTGGCCTTGATGAAACCTGGTCAACAAAGGGAAATTATATATATCTCTTCTCTCTCTCTATATATATATAAATATTTTACTTGCCTTACTAAGTGTATATTCACTGCATAGATATGTCTCTTCATAGACATTTGTGCCAATCTTCATCACTGTAATGATAAATTTCTATAGGTAAATTTTATTCTTGGGGAAATTGGATAGGCACATAGGATTCTGAGGGTGGCAAATAACATGTTGGGAAATCACGATGGTCAGAGAAGCAAATGGCTGAGTCTGAAACCCATAACGGTTTAGCAGTGAAATTGTAGCGCTTTGAAACAAATCTTGGGATGATAGTCTGGGTTAAACACTGGGTGGGAAACAGGGAAGAGATGATAAAAAAAAGTAAAACCCACAATGAAAATTACTTGTGTGATATAGTTGCTGTCAACCTGTGTCCCCAGATCTCTTATAACGCCTTCAGTGTTCAGTGGGCTCCCATTGATGTGTTAATTTGTGGGAACTGAGTTTTTCCCAAAGGGGATGACGATGCATTTTTTGGCATTAAGCTTAAGGCCATGGTTTTGACACCAGTCATTGGTCTCAGTGAGGCCTTTCTGTAGGATTTCTATATCACTTGGGGAGTTAATAATGGCTCCCAGCTTGCAGTCATCTGCGAACTTGGTCACCAGAGTCCCTCCATGATGACCTGGACTTCAGAGAAGTAAATGCCAAACAGGAGAGGACCAAAGACCGATCCCTGTGAGACTCCACTCGTGACTGGTCAGCAGTCTGACTTGCAGTCCATTACTTTCACACTGTGGGTTCTTTCTGTGAGTCAATTTGCAACCCACCTAGTGATATAGGGTTTGATGCCTAGTTTGGTGAGTTTATCAATAATTCCTGAGTGAGGAATGGTATCAAAGGCCTTGGCCAGATCGAGGTAGGTTGTATGAATTGACTTGCCCTCATCCACAGCTCTGGAGACTGACTCAAAGGAGTCAACCAGGTTGAGCAGGCAAGATCTACCTTTCACAAAACCAAATTGGGTGGGATCTAGAGTTTGGAGATTCCCTATATCCTTGTTATTTAGGTCCACGATGATGCACTCCATAGCCTTACATATCAAACTCGTTAGGCTGATGGGGCGATAATTCCCAGGGTGTGTAGTTGCCCCCCCTTTATGTAGAGGGATGACTGCAGCAGTGTGCCATTCTGTAGGGACAAAGCCTGAGGTGAGGCTGTGATTGAACAGGGCACACAGATGTGGTGCCAGTTCACTTTGTAGTTCATGTAGAACACATCCAGGGATATTGTCGTGTCCCATGGAAAGCTGTATTCTTGGCCTTGAACAATGCAGCTTTAACCTGTGCTGCAATAATGTTGGCTGCCTGGCATTCCTCCAGTATTGTGATTGGTCTTTTGGAGGGGAGAGAGGGGTAAAGTTGCCACTGAATCTGTCAGCCAGTATGTTGGCAATATCTGCTGACTCAGTATAGGGGGTACCAGTGTGCAGTAACTCAGAGCAAACCTGGGTATTGCCGTGGAGATTCTTAATATAACTCTAGAAGACTTTGTGGTTGTTTTTAGTGTCTGTAGCAATTCTGCCTTCATAGCTGGCTTTAGAGGTTTTGATGAGGGATCTCAATTTTTTGTTGAGGCTAATGAGGGAGTTTTTCCAGTCTTGGGACTTCACCTTTTTCTGCAACAGTTTATTCCTACTGTTGTAGAATTTATTAATGGCAGGGGACCACAGATTGGCTTGCTTTTTTTGGAGGAGAGTGTCTTGGTTCTGTTGGGTATGGCTAGTTCCATGCATTTATGTACGTGTTCGTACAGTGCATTGGTGTA